>NW_010104184.1:0-3852 GCF_000699245.1 Pterocles gutturalis | reverse complement strand
AATGCCGAGTGTACAATCAAAAATATGCAAGTGTTGATCAGGACAATTCAGAATGGTTGCTCTAACAAACACAGGGACATTTCTCAACTCATCTACAACTTGAAGTTTAGAATATACTCAATAAATCTAAGGATTAAACTTAACTTCCATGGAACACTAATGCTGCGTTCCAGAAAATAATCTAAATTGATTATCTTAACTGTATTGTCACTGCCTTTCTGAAAAGGCACTAACCACCACAATTGCTCCATTACTCACCACAGTGCAATAAAATGTCTAAGGCTTTGGAAAGCAAATAACAGAAAAATGTGGATTAAACTGATAAAAATGATAATTCCAGACATGATTAGATTCACTGTGTTGTGTAGCCTGCACAGCAGGTGGGGGATCCTTCAGAAGAATTAGGGAAAGGTTTAGGGAAAGCAGATTAATGGGGAGAAAGATTAAATGTGCTCTAAAAGCAGGACAAAACATATTTTTAAAATGACAATTCTAACAGCAGTGTTTAGGGATGCTCTGGAATGTAAAGTACACAATACTCCATTTAAATACCAGATGCACAAATGTCTCCTACTTAGAATTATGCAGCACATTGTATGACTTTAAATCATAAGCTGAATAAGCATTTGACATTAAGTGGTGCTAGTGACAAATATTAATCAAAATATAGCCAACAGTTTCTAACACACAGTAGTCAAGCTCTGTTTTGCCCTTCTCTGCATGTATCTTCATACATAGGATCAGTTTTGTAAGAAGGCCTACCAATGTGTTTATTTGTATATCCAGAAATATGACAGTTGAAAATGAAACACAGTAATAGCAATTTCTAGAGCCTTGAATAACGCATGTTGATGCCACTGCCCTCTCTCAAGTGTTGAAGGCTTTCTATCTTCTAACAGACACTGCGCATTTAACTGGGTAAGAACAAAAATCACAGCAGAAAGGGCCCACTTCTACAGACTAAGAGGAGAAATGCTGTAGCTGCTGAATGTAGGTTGCAGCTGTATCTGGGGGCAGCAAAACAGGAGACAGCTGCTAATGGAAGACCTAATGGGCCTTACAAGAGCATTAGCAGCAAAGTATTTTACATTGTTACAATCCAAAATTTCACACTCCTCTATGTAACAAAAAGCAAGAGTGGTATACTTTTACATACAAAAAACATGAGCTACACTGCCTCCAATGTTCATGGGAATTTTGATGGCTCCCTCCTTGCTTTCTGAAATTTAAGGGGTTTTTGTAACTCTTCAGAACCTCCTTGGTAACCTTTTCCAGCTTCACAGCCACCATCAGTATATGTTTATAGATTACTCCTTAACTAGTTAATGCAATCACAAACAGGAGGCTCACAACAAAAGTGAAATTGAGTTTGTGACACTGGGAAATAGATTTGGATTTCCAGAGTTATTTCAGAAACACCCACAGATCTTTCTAGCATCATCTCACAGAAAGAGCATTTCCTTTGCCTCAGACTCATCTAGTAAATGTCTGTCACCCAAGGCTGATTACTCAAAAAACGTAAAAAAGGCAGCTTGAAGTAGAGGTATTGTATCTGGTTGCTTCTGCTCTCCAGTGAGCCGTTGACACGAGCTTTTGGGGCAAGCCCACCAGGCCGGCCTGAGCAAAGCAGCTAGCACTATGCTAGCAGAAGGCAAAGACTGATGGTTTTTCCCCACACTTAAACCCAAGTGCTGTTTGAGTCAGCCAAGTTCCACTCAAGTCTTAGCTTGCCAGCCTTTCTATTTTGTTGTCTGTAGTAGATGAACCACTTTTGCTCCTTTTTCTTCCTACTAATTTGAACTATATGCTGCTTAGCATAATTTTACCCCTGTCTATAATGCTTCTCAAACCTGTTCCTGGTTTTTAATTCTACAAATGTGACACCACTGAGAAATCTTAAGTCTTACAAAATAAAATCCATAGCACTAAGATTTGCATATCACTCCCAAAGTGACCACATGGTCTTGCAGCCTTTCTCCTCTTGTCATTCACCCCAAACTGTTTTGTTCTCTTGTATCCATTTATTATGTTATGCCTATCTTTATGCTGTGATCTCCTCCAGGCAAGCATGTCTTCTGTATGTTCTGCAAAGCACTTCTCTTTCAGGCAACAAAGCAGAAATTATGTCTCTCAATTTCCCCCGTTGTAGAAGCAGCATACCAACACAGTACTCACCTACCTCACAAGACAGCTGGCAAGTTCAATTTGTTAATGATTGTGAGGCATGTGGAGATCCTCTTACGGAAAACTCTACAAAAGCGTGAAGTATTGTCATAGCTCAAAAGTGAGGCTTGCAGCTTGAGACAGTTTCCCATTCTGAAGACAGACTAGTGTCTTTCCATAATCGAAGGGGGGTTTAACTACAGAGTAAAAGCATTGCTTATATAGCTTGGAACTATGTAAGGGTTAATGAGTACCTTAATGAGTACCCTGGGATCATACAGAAAAAAACAAAAATAAAATGTTTCCCTTTTTCCTCCATTTAACATTGGGGCATGGTGAAAAGTGCCTTATAAGATGTCAAACCATGTTTCTTATCTAGCACTGTTTAAAAAAAAAAAAAAAATCCAGAATTTTCTAGGTTCTGTCTAAAATAAAACCCATCTAACTGCATACTATTAGACAAGCAGAAAGGAATGTTATTGTTACAATCCAAGAGATTTCAGCCAGGCACTCTGATTTTATATATTTTTATGATTAAATTTGAAAATGCTTAACATGCTATTTCCTTAAAATTTCTCATAAGAGTGTAAAAAGTGTTGGAATAGATCCAGCCTCACTCGAAACTCCTTATATTCAGCCCTCCCTTATGGTGACTATTGTATGACCAAACATCAATTTATAGGGGTTCTCCCCCTCAACGTGTATTTTTATTTTATTAGTGGTGATTATTCTAAAATTCTAACTAAGAAGTTCTCTTCTGTCTTAGATACCAGACATTCTCTATACTCATAATAGCACAGTACATTAGACTCAGCAGTGCTGCCAGAACACTATTAAATTGTGCTCCTCAAGCCTCTGCTAATCCCACAAAGCTGTAGCACACTCTGAACTACGATCCACCTCCCAAAAAAACATGCAAGAGGGGGAATACACTTTCCTCCTTCCCATCACTCCCCCATTCGAGTAGGCAGCCAAACAAAGCTTTTGTACATGGCGCTACAGTATGACATACACACTAAACAAATAAGGGTAACTTCAGAGCAGAAGGAATGAGGAGAAAAGTTGCATGTGACAGTGAATTTGCTAGGCTTTGTACCGCTAAACTACAGTGTTAACAGGCTGTCATTCTCCCCCACCCAGTGGTTAATGGAATCATTTTTAGCATTTGCAATACTTAGAATTACACACTGCTGAAAAGCAAACACAGAAAACATACACTATATAAAGCAATATTTATAAGGACTTACATCTCCTTATTTCCAGTCTGTGGCTTTATTTCCATACCCTGCTCATAACAACTGTACTCACCACACACAAGTCCTCAGCATTCCAGGAGAAACCTGCTCACAGAAGTGGGATGTGTCAGTCCACAGTGTAAATTTCCATCTTTAACAAGACTCTCGCCACAGAGAAAAACCCATCTTGCACTTGCACAGTTGACTTCAAGTAGGATTTACCCTGCAGCAGGGAAAAAAAAAAAACCTAAGTGTATTTACTGTAAAATATCGTTTATAGGAGCCACAATAAAATACGGAAAGCCACATAATTCTGAGCAGTACAAGTCAAGAAGCCACTCACCCTCTACAGTTACCTAAATTAAAAGAACAGAAGTGCTTTGCAAGGTGATGATGGGCCTAGACATCACAGAAGTAATTGAGCAGGCCAGAAGCCAAGCCTTTAAGCAGAGGC
>NW_010104183.1:0-1970 GCF_000699245.1 Pterocles gutturalis | reverse complement strand
GGCAACAGCCCGACACAGCCAGGTTGTCCCTGGTGACAAGCAGCAGCCCTTTGTGTAACCGGGCTCGAGGGAGGCTGATGGTATAAAAACAGCTACGAATGGACACAAAAAAAAAAACAATAAAGCAGCCCAGCACCCCCACGGTGCCATCCCAGCGTGCTGAAGGTTCTCTGCAAACAATACAGGCACTGTGGAGCTGAGGAAGAGCAGCATCAGCAGCCTTCGTGCCCAGGGAGCCGTGGGAGGGGGGAGCACAGCCCCAGGGTGCTGCCGAATCCACCTTCAGCGGTTTGAGCCACATTATTAGCAAAATTCATCTGTACTACTCAAATCACAGGGACTGTTAATGCCAGTAATGTTGTAACCCATTGAATGATAGCTGTTCATTTTCTTTTTGGTTGTTAAAACCCTAATTGGCCTCAGGATGGACCCCAGCTCCACGGAGGGGAGGTGTGTTCCCTTCGGGCACCCCAAGGGGGACACAGAGACAAGGTCACCCCAGCTGTGGTTCACAGCTCAGCCACGCTTCCCTGCCGAATAAAGACACAGTTTTGGTGCGTCTGTTCCTGATGTCCTAAATGACCCAAAAAAGTTTGATTTTTTTTTTTCCCCACTAGACAAATTCTTCTAAGAATGTCCTAAAAAACTCTGATAAAAGCCTCTGCCAGGATCGCTCCTGCAGCAGGCAGAGCATCGCACGTCCCCAGCCTCAGGAAATTCCAGCCTTTTTTTCTCCTCTGCGCAGACCCAGCCCGTCCTCCTGACCCAGCACCACCACGCTGTTTTCTTTGAAGTTAGAGAGGAAAGCGGGACCAAACCCAGGCCCGATCCGCGCCCCATGGAAACACCGTGTCTGTCTGCGCGGGGAGGAGAGGACGGCTGCAAACGCAGGGACATGGTGCACAACCCCAACCGCTGAAGGCAGCCAGGAAACAGGATCCAACAGGATCTGCTGGGGGGCTCCTGCCTCAGAACCTCCCTGCAGCAGATGGTGTTTACAACACCCATCACGTGCTACCTGCCATCATCTACAAACAAAGACGCGATGCAAAGTCTGTGCTTGTGCGGACTTACCAACACCACGGGGTTCATCAAACAGCTCAGGACAAAAGCTCCCCGTCTACACAACGTGTTATCCCGCAAAACCAAGCTAACCACCCTGGCAGCCTGCTCTTGGAAACCCAGGCTATGGGTCACCATCTCCACATAACAACAGCATCACCTGAGCTTCTCTAACCAAGCAGCTCCTTTACTCTCCCGTTACAGCCTCGCTGCTGAGATTTCTCCAGGTCAGGGGCCATCAGGAGTGAACGGAGACACTGCTGTCTGGCTCAGGCTGCCAGCAGAGGAAGGGGAGAGCACTCAGACCTCTTGAAGATCCCTTTGGGAAAACATCAGCCCACCTGAGGAAACTGGGCACTGAACCACAGAAGTCTCCTTCTGAACACCAGGAAACGCTTTTTTGCTGTCAGGGTGACCCAGCACTGGCACAGGTTGCTCAGGGAGCTTGTGGAGTCTCCGTCCTCACAGATACTCAAAAAGCCACCCGGACGTGGCCCTGGGCAGGGGGCTCTGCGTAGCCCTACTTGGGCACGGGGCTGGACCAGACAACTCTGAGATGTCCCTTCCAGTGCCCACCACTGTCACTCTGTAAGGTGGATCGGTCCCACCAGGACACCCCCATCAGACCGGCCCAGAGCTGATGCGGATCAGGATTTAGGAGGTTTAAAAGAATCCTGAAGACCCCCGTGGGCCAGGAGGTGCTGTGAAGGGCAGAGTTACGGGTAGGAGCACACCAGCGGAGCCCGGAGGGCGGCCGGGGAGCCTGTTCGTGGGGGCGGACCTCTTCCATCTTCCACCTTCCCCATCTTCCATCTTCCACCTTCCCCACCGCCACGTGCGAGGCCAGCGCCCGGCCCCGGCGCTCAGTCCCAGGGACACCCCCGGTGCCGGCGCTTGCCCGAGCCTTA
>NW_010104182.1:0-7235 GCF_000699245.1 Pterocles gutturalis | reverse complement strand
GTGTGACACCGAGCCTGACACATCCCTAGAAAGCTTTCCGTCCTTGTTTAACTGAGCTGGTTTAAGTTTTAAATTCAGTGTTTCGTTTGCAAATTGCTTCATTCTCCTGCAAACAAGAGCAATGGCCTGGTTATCGATTAAAAAAAACAAAAAAAATGAAAAAAAAAAAAAGGTAGTTCTGCAAGCTCCCGAGCATGGGGGTGTCGCACATACACACCACGAACTACTACAGTGGATTTCTGTGAAGTGAGGAGAACGTTATCCTGTGCAACTGCGAGGCTTGCCCAGTGCAGCTATTGCAGTAAAAGACATCTCCGCCTGGAATAATCGCACACATCCAGAATGTTTTCCAGGTCTTCATCAGTGGCACTGGCTGGGTCAAGGGCCTGGCGGTGCCAGGGGAACCCTGGTTTACAGGGGGTGGAGACAGGAGGTCTTTCGGGGCTGGCAGCCTTGGGATGATGTGCACCAGGGGAGGGGGAGCCCTCCTTATCCAGCCAAGATGAGTGGAAGATAAAAAAGAAAAATTTCTGGCCCTGCTGTGCAAGGGGGAGGTGTTGAAGACAGGCGTGGATGAGACAGCACATCACAGCTTGCTGTTCTTAAAGCAGCAGAAATGGCTCGGTGCGTTATACTACCTGAAATGTGCAACAGGCTTCTGTGAGAATAAATAACCCTGTTCAGTTTTATTTTCCTAAAGAAAGTGGCAGCATTTCAGCTGTGGTTTCTTGAAAAAACCTGCAACCAACTCATAGGCACTTTTCTATACTATTTTATTGTGGAAGTTTAGTTTCTATAACCATCACTAACAAGAGAGTGCATTCCTGGCACAGAACAAGTTCTACTATAAAGAAGGAGCTGGTCACAAAGTAAAGCACATCACTGGCTTTGATTGGGTTGACTGAATACCTGAAAGTAGCTTTGCTGGATGATAACATTAATTCTTGCTTATCATTGTCCTGCCCCTTAGAAAACTTAAAAGAAAATCACTGCTTTAAGTGCCTACAGTCAACAAAGCCTGGGGAACAGGGTGACTTCTGAGGGCAAACCTGTTTTTCAGTATTCCCTGTGTATCTGCAAAGTCAGTACAGATTCAGACCAACAGAATCAGCAGGTTCTGGGTACGCATTCTCTTCTGTGGGTCAGTTGTATACCTCTCAGAACAGTCAGGCGAGTTGTAACACCTGAATCCAGAAAGAACTAGAAGGTTTGGGTGTTACAGAGCTGAGTGAGAGCTGAAAACACTGAATAGTCTCGTAAGATGCCAATAAGAAACTGAAACTCAGCCTGCGGCATACCAGTATTGCTGAGAAAAAGCCTCAACATTTTTGTCTAGAATATAATTCTGCAACTGTCTTGTCTTAGGATCTACAGAATTACCTAGATTCAAATGGGTGTTTTTTGTTCAAGTCTCTTATTTGTAATGTTACAATTTTCTGTTGTTTTAATGACAGCATTTCTAATTGGATCAATAGGGGTTTTTTTTCCGCTCACTGTTGAGCTGTGGCCGAGATGGTACTGATAAGCAGTATGATGGACTGGAGAGCTGCTACATACAAAGATCACTTCAGACATGAGTGGAAAAACTGAGGCATCTTTCACAACAGTGGCATAGAAGGAACTCAAGACTGACAATAACTTCGTCAAGCAGACTTGTAACACTGTAGGAAAGAATGGACTGAAAAAATATTTTAAAGGCTATCAGAATCATTAAATATGTCACACAAAAGGTAATTAATTATCTACATTTCCCATACTTGGGAGTGAAATGAGCTCTCCTGCTCTTTTCAGCCAATTACCTCGAAGAGCAAGCTTCTGCACATAGGTAACCAGGATAAAACTGAACAGCAGAGCAGAGTGGATTTCCTAGCACCACCAGAGGGTTTAACAGACACTCTATTAGCCTGTGCAGTTTAGGTAAGCTGATGAAAGGATCCTAAAGAAGGCTGGAACTGGCTTGAGAAGGGAAGAAAATAGAAGCGAGGGAGATTATTTAATTGAAATAAATATGATGGGCAGAAGGACTCTGCTTGTTCTGCTTGCTTCTTAAAAAAAAAAAAAAAAAAAAAAAAAGAGGGACTTTGAGCTCTGTTACACCACTCCAACTTGGAAGGAATGTGTGATTCTCAGTCAAGGCTTGGCAAATTGCTGCCCCATCAGCAATTAGATCTTAAAAGTTCACAAAGGAAGAGGGGTGAGGGACTCGAAAGGAGACTGCTAGTGCCCCTGTATCTGAAGGGTGGCAGGAAAGTGATCTTCCTCCAGTGAATTAATATTATCAGTACGGTGAAAGAATGTCTGATTAGGAAGATAGTTTCAGTTTTGTTGCTACGGATGTACACTCAGACAGGACAGTTATAAAATCACAGCCAGGTTATGCAGGCACAGACACAAAGAATGGAAATTGAATTTCCTCTAAACAAAAATTTACACTCCATAGGTTACTCTGCAAGTGCCCTTAATCTACATTCTTGCAGCCATGGCAGTAGCAGAGGTGTGTAGGCTCGCCATACATTCAGGCTGTCAGACCCTGGAACACCAAAGCCATGGATGAACAGCAAGAAGACAATGATGTGCTGCCAGGAGAGACAGCCCATCCTGGGGTATGCTATGGTTCTAGCAGTGATAGCTTCACAGCAGTAGCTGGAACTGGATACCAGGGAGAAGAGCGCAGCATTTCCCTCTCCACTTCCCCTCCTCAGGAAGCTGTGGAGAGCAATGAGGTTGCCCCTCTGCCTCCTTTTCTCCAAACCAGACAAGCCCCAAGTCCTTAGCCACTCTTAATCTACAAAGAATTGTTCATTTCAGATTCCCTCCTTAGAAACAAAAGCATATAATATCAAAGCACTTCATGCAACTATCTCTGTTCTGGTAGGCTTGATAGAAGCACATTTTCTGCACTTTGGTCCCACACTTAATGTATCTAATTTCATGGTAATTCTCATGTACCCTCATTGAATTTGTTGCATATAAAGGTTATATTGACACCTGTAAGGTGAATAACACACATACTCAGAAAATATATTCTCTATCCTCTTTGTGCTCTAAGTAAATTTAAATATGAAAGATTTAAAAGAAACAATTTTTATTTTCAAATAAAAATGAAGCTTTGTAATGCAAACATGTTTCCACAAAACCTGAATTCAGTAAGAATCACTTTCATCAAGGTTAGAGAAAGAGAAGAAAGCAGATTCAGTTCCCTAGTACAGAGTCCTGGCGCTATGCTTGTATGCAGAGGGAAAATATTTCAATCGTTAATAAAACACATTTACATCTATCTCAAAAAGTCAAATTTGAGAAGAGCTATGGATCTATGTGCCAGTTCTTTTTTGTCATTTTAAATGTTGTTTTATTCCTCAAAAAAAAAGATTCTGAGTCAGCAAATGAATAATTAAGTACTACTACCACCTTAACCAGACATTGCAATGCCACTAGTTATTCTTTCGAAGAATAACTCCTGGGATTTATCTTCTTGTCATCTTCATTCAAGACACAAGGCAAAAACTGTTGAGTTATACATCATATGCTGTGGCCCATGACTTGCACGGATAGCAATATTGAGAGTTTCCTGTACAAGTGTGCCATACCACGCTCTGATAGTCATGCAGAAACCTGCAACAAGGTGATTTCCAGAAGTACGGCAGGGTTGATCTATGCACTGCAAAACACTTACTGGCAGGTTTTATTAAACAAATAGTTCTTAATAACCTTTCATCCCCGGCCCAGACACACACACGAGAGAGTCCTTCCCCAAAGAATGCAGATCAGAAACAATCTTAAACTGAAGAGAGAGGAAGGATTAGCGTTCTAATGCACCTGAAATACATGTTCTCTGGGCTTCTTAGCTGGTTGCAGTGTGTCCCACAGGTACAGTACGTATGAAGCTTAAATACACCAGATGACATTGCTGTGTTGAAGCAGCAACCTGCTAGGGCAAACAAGGCTCATGAGAATGAATGAGGCAGCAAGCCAAGGACATTTCAAAAAGGATAATTCACCTTGTCAAAACATGCTAGATCTTGATTCAGAGTCTTTAACACTTTAAAAACAGGTGTGTTGGCAGATATCACTTCCCTGAATTTCCCATGCCATGAGCTACAAAGACTGAGGTGTCACTGAAGGAGGAGAGTTTCTTGGTTCAGCCCTGATAAAAACAAACACAGTTGCCTGCAGGCCACACTCTGTCACACTGCGATGGGCTGTGAGACCCCATGAGCATAACGCAGCTCCAAGGAGTCACACGTGGAGGCTCTCCGGGTGTTCCTCCCTTGGTCCCAGCCCAGACACTTGCAATGGGAGGTAGGAGGGAGCTGCTCTCCAGTTCTAGGTGGGGAATTCCGCTGCGGGAGCTGCCAGGTAGAGGGATCGTATTCTGCCATTGCAGGGGTGTGTGAAGCGCATAAGGACAGTGGCTTCCAGCTGACTCCCTCCTCTCCAGATCATATACAGTGAATCTCTAAGTTTTTTATGCCAGCTTTCACCTAGACTTTATTTGTCTTGGAAATATTCCTGCTCTGCAGCAAGTTAAGACTGTCAGCCAGTCCAGGCAGCTTCACCTAGTCCTTGCAGATTAAATATTAAAAAGAAAACTCATCAATAACAAAAGAGTATCCTCTGAATAGTAAAATTTAGTTTAACATTTCTTCTATGTGAAGGAGGCACACTGATGGGATTGTCTTTAAGTGGAATATATTTCAGAGTGGTATCACTGATCAGTAGCACCTAATTAAGAAACTGATGTTCCTTTTGGTACACTGAAATACAACATTTGAAGCAAAGCTCAAAGCTAGACTCTTCGTCCTTAGACTGTCCTCAGCATTTCTGTGTACAGAAGGACAGTTCTTGCTAAAATTTCATTTTATAAGGACACAGCATTTCAGCAGCTAGGCTGCAGTTTTCCGTCCACTAAGTTGTTGTGTTTCTGCAGAAGTATTTCCCGAAATGAGAAAGTGTTCCACATTTTTACTTTCCATGTAAAAAAGAGGGCCTTCTATGGCCCTGACCCTGCAAAGCCTCGTACAGATGACCTATGATTACTTCCCTTATCTCAGAGCTCCTGATGCTGAAAGAATATTTGGAGAACAAAAGTAATTTGGAGTATCAGTGGTAGAGAAAAAAAAAATCCATTAATGAAACTGATACCAGTAAGAAAAATCTGATTCCAGGAGCCAATGTAAAGAGCTTTGCAGACTTCAGGCAACCTTAGGAAAAGGGTCAGGATTTTGCGGCAGTGGTGGTTTTAGTCTTGGGGAGCAGACAGAAAGGATGAAAACAGACAGTGACAGTTTTGTTATCAGGAGGAAATTGTCTGAAATTTCTTTTAAAAGAGATTTAGAAGAAAAGTCACAGGATACTGTGCGAGGACTTCTGTGGACCACCCCCTCAGCATTAAACATCTGCCATTAATGGTTTACACAAGAGAATGTAGCAAACGAGAGTAAAAGTGCTTGGAGAACAACACTGGCTCACAACAGCAAGCAAGAAGAGTGCGAGAAAGGCAAGGATTTTTTTTGACAAAATTCTTTCCAAGTCAGGGAATCTATAGCCATGAGAAAACAAACACTTTAACTATCACTCTCAAACACAAAGAGTTTAAACATATGGCCGGATATTACTATATAAAGAAAAACAATTTGAAGTTATTGCTGTCACACACATATTCCCACTGGGAAAAGTAGAAATAGGCTCACATGACCATAACAGATTTTATGGCACTTTATAAAAATTGTTACATGGTGAGGAGCTTTGCTTAAGTGGGGAGGATTAAATTAAACCCTTTATTGTTTAGCTATATCGTCCTCTTTCATTCCCTTAAGTGAGCTTTAAGTTTGAGCCCAGCCTCAGCCTGCCTCCCTCATCCCCCAGGGCCAGCAGCCTCCCACTGCAGGAGGCAGAGTGGAACACTTGGCACTTGTGCTGGGAACCTCTTCCACCCCAAACGCTGAAGAGAAAACAGGCTGCAATTGATTTGCAGCACATTTCACTTGAGGCTTCGCACTACCCAGAAGCATGGCAGAACCTGATACTTTAGCTGTGGGATTTTTGCTACCCGTGCATGTAAAGTAAAATATGTTTTCCTCTGTTTTATAGGACTTACTAATATCTTTTGCTAATTAGTCTCAATTAAAATAACAAATACAATGAAAGGTCTAGAAAATGCTTCTTCTAGCACCAGTCTTCTAAGGACCTGCATGGACATGGCATTGGGAAGAAAGAAGGTATATCAGGGAATACCTTTTCCAGGCCACAGTTGGGGGAAGCACAGCTCTTCCTTCACCATCAGCAGCACCATCCTCAGAGTGGAGCGTGAGACCAGCCAGGTGATCCAGCAGGTTCTCTATTTTCCTCCTACCTGAATAAATGATAAAAGAAACTCCATGTGCGGCATCATTCTTTCTCTCATCCATTTATACGCAGATGATCGGTCATGTAAATAGCAGGAGGGCAGGGGGCAGGGGCCAGCCCCTACCAAGTGTCTGTGGGGCTGAAAACACCAGAAAGTTGCTGTTTCACAAAGAAAATCCCATCCCTGGCCTCCAGGACAGAGGCTGCTTTTTGTCTCTGTGCCAGAGCAGTATCTGCCTCAACAGCGCTCCTCAGACAGTCGCGCCAGAATCAGAAAGCCATCGACTTGTTCCTGCTAATTTTAATTAATCAGAACTCATGAGCAAACTGAAGGGTAGCAAATGGCACAGGCACTAATAAGTGGAGTACTCTGGCTTCCGATATTCCTGGTATTGAGATACACAGCAGCACCCTCACTCCGTGCACTATTTGCTCTCATTTGCTTTTTACTGTGATTGGCTGAAGTTGGGAAGAACAACTGATCTTAATTAAAATATTATACTCAGCAGTTTACATCTCAGCAACTTCCCTGCAGCAATGAAGTGACAGCATTCAACAGCAGCTGAAGCAGCAGTCTGGCCAGAGGAACTTCAGCCCCCAGATATTCAACCCACATTGTCCATTCCAAGATCAGCTGTTTCAGGCAGGCTGAAAGTAATTAACAATTGCCCCACTTCACCTGTCAACAATTTGCCCTCCTCTAGTAATATAATTCAAATCTCTTCTGCTTTCTGTTAGATCTGTCAAAGCCCCCTGGAAGTTGTAGAGAACCCTAGCAACCCTGGGCTTGAGTCAGGTTTCTGAAGGAAACGTGCAAAATGAATTACAGGTTTGTAGATTATTTTTTTTCCTTCCTTTTTGAAGTGTTGCACTGGTATCAGGGAGCTGTT
>NW_010104181.1:270-18800 GCF_000699245.1 Pterocles gutturalis | reverse complement strand
CGATCCCCGCCGGGGCAGCATGGCGATGAACACCGCCCGGGCACTTGATGTCTATTGTTGGCCAGGTTATGACAAATAAATCCCGTTCTTGAGCGCACTGCCTCATCCGCTGCACCTCCGCACAAAGGGGATGTGTGCGGGGGCCGGGTGGTGGCACCGGGCTGTGCAGCCAGGGCAGCGAGTGCCGGGGGAGGCAGGGGAGAGGTGAAAGGGTTCAAAGGCAGGCACAGGGGCTGTGGCTTCCTCTGCACCCCGAAGGGATGGGGAGACCTCTTTTTCACCTATAGTTTTAAAATAAAACAATGAGGTAATGGTACCTGAGCACCTGCCACAGGCAGGTGGTGTATCTAAAAGTAAGATTTATAGCTAGCAACTTTTAGTATCAAAATTATTTAGGAAACAGACCTTCACTGAAAGAATGAAAATGAAGTATCCACAGCATTAATTCCCTTGCTTGTTGTCATCTGTTTTTTTTTTTAACTCGTGCATATATAGGAAATTCAGAAATGTGAAGTCGTGTTCCTCTTTTACGCTGAAAGTTTGATGCAAGGAGCACTGAACTGCCTAGGAAGTTTGTGTTTCTTTTCAGCTTTTTCAAGCTAGTATAGAACAGGAGAGAAAAGTGGCCACTGCATTTGTCCTGCGTCTTGGCTCAGTAAGGATGCATGTGTGGATAGGTATGAGCTTGACAGAAAGGGGTTCACAGCTTATTCTTAGGTGGCACAGAAGTAACGGGTTAAGAAAGAAAGGACCCTACCAATAATGTTTTTGCATTTCAGAAACATTTCGGTCTTGTTTTATGGGTGTTTTAATACACCCACACAACTCAGACTAAGCTGTGGGAATAGTGATGGTGCAGCTTTGGAAGCAAGACCTGGAAACAGTCCTGAAAAAAGCGAGAAGCAGCATCCTCGTTCTGCTGCGGTAAACTCGCACTGAGTTCTGTAGAGCCAGGATTCCACCCTGGATGCGACCGTGAATAATGGAAATGGCAACAGGCAGTATATACACATGATGTAAGTTTAGAAGAGTTATAAGCATTTGTGATTCATGACATAAGTAAGCCCATTAGGAGGAGACTTTCCATAGGGAAAGGTTATTCTATAATTATCCTCTTGCAGGCTTTTAATCTTCCTTTGAAACACCTGGAATTAGGGAGTCGTAAAGACAAGGCACTACATTCGCAGCCTGTGCTGGAATAGCTATGATCGTTAACAGAGCAAGGCAGAATCTTTTCTACTTCATTCCTATGTGATGTTAAAATGTTCTATTAGGAAAGGCCATAGTAGTTTGATAAGTACCTTCTTTCTTCCTAACCCTGGTTCACTGATATCAAACGGTCAGTTCCTAATACGTATGAGGAAAGTTTCTAACGCAGAGGAGTATTTCCTGCAGCGCACTGTGTGTTCTTTCCTAAGACCCAATTGCCTTTGAATGAACTCAGTTTAAGCTGCTGGGGCTTGGCACCAGATGAAGAAGAAGCAGAGTTGTGATTGTTAATAGCTATAGTGACAGCCGGCACCATGAGTATCCCAACGGCCTAAGGCAGGGCTGCCTGCAGCCCCGAGAAAAGTTCTGTATGAAGTTTGGGGATTCTGGATGCCACCTAGAGGATTATCCTTGTTGTTGTGCTCTCAGCTGCTTTTTCTCAGGAGAAGTGCTTTCCTACCCTTTCCTATGCCCTGTGGACAGCGAGGAGCAGCTGGTGGGCTCCTGCCAGCTTTGCTCCTGTTGGCAGCTGAGTGCTGAGGGCTGACGCCGAAAGAGCTGGTGTAACCCCACGGCATGGTGCAGCACCACTGGTGGGACCTGGCTGGGGCTCAGGAGGCACTGTATCATTAGGCATCAGACCTAATGATCAGCCCCAGATGGGGTCTTTGGTCAGTCCCAAACCAAACGGGGCTACTCTGTTTCCCATCCTGGAGCTCCATGTCCTCACATCAGCCTCCAGGGAACCACACCCAATGTTTGGAAATCTATCCATGCACCAGAAGGGCAACCCAGACCTGACACTCTGGTTTAATTTCCTGTGGCTTTGGGCCATGTGTTTGCAGGATGCTGGTTCAGAGCCAGTATGGGCAGGGAATGTGATGTATAAATGGGTGCAGGAGCCAGTCCACCTTTTTGGACCTCTGCTGCTCGGGTGTGTCATCAGCTGCAGAACTGACACTCAGCTTTCACCAAGGAGGAGGTAGCCGCATCCCTCAGTATCTGAGTTTTCTGTGACAGACTGTGGAGAACCGTCAAAGTGCCAATGCCTCCCCGTTGCTGACAAGCTCTTGATACCAGAGCCATCAAATGACATCCTCAGAGTAGGCGCTTGGGGTGTGATTGTGAGGGGATGCTCAGGGCTCACGTGGATTAGATACAATCCTACAAAGATAATATGGGGGGGTGATTATACCTGTCACGTCTGGGTTTGTGTCTGCTGTGGCTGAAGCACCCTTTCGGATGTTGGAGACGAAGCCCAAAGCTTGAGATTCTGCAGGAGCCCTGCTGCTCTGTTTGCATGGTCTATGGACAAATCACCAGTTCACCTCTCTTAGCTCTGTACCCAAAGTCTTTGTGCCCTTCAGAATTCAGCAGCGCAACAAATCCAACATTTGGATATTTACTAATGTTTCTCTGAGGTTTCTTTTTAGCCTGTAAGCTGCTATGCATCACAGCTTGTGAGAGGAGCTGAGTTTTGTGGATCCAGAGAGAGAAAGAATTGAATGACCTTTAAGATCTATTTTCAAGTTTTTCCAGAAATTAAATACCTGGTGCAGGAATTAGTGTGAATGTATTTTGTATATTTGTGCCCTCCTGGCCTATGAAATCTGCAAAATGCCTGGTATCTCTTCTCTGTCTTGCTGTGTCCCCACCTTACCTGCCAGAGGAAGGTGCAAACCCCATCTCTTCTGTCCCCATGCCAGCCTACCAAATGGGAAATCTACCTACTGGTGCTTGCATGGGATTTGCCGCTGTAGGAAAGACAGTGTTTTTGTCTGTGGCTGGGACCATTTCTCAGGCAACTGCTTCATGAAAAGAGAATGAAAATGTCAGTCAAGAAACAGGTGATTGCTCTGATCATCTTTAGCTTCCAACTTGGCTGACACTGCAAAAAAAAAAAAAAAAAAAAAAGAAAATTTTAGTGAAAAAAAAAAAAAAAAAAAAAAAAAGGTAGTAAGAGTCGTCAGGAAAGAGATACAACCTCCACTGTAAAATTAATCATGTCTTCTGTACCTCACTGGTTGCCATCAGCCTTCATTGTCCTGGAAGTCTTCTTTCCAGGCCTTTTCCCTTGTTTAAGGTGATACTTATGGTCATTTTCCCCAGGTACCACTTCTGTAGTTTCTGTCTTTTGCTGCACTACCTCGAGGAACATTGTCCGCTTCCTCGTGTGTCCCTGTCCCTCAGTGTACACTGAAGTAAGGATGCACAAAAGAGGGGAGGGCTTTTCACCCTTCCCCATCCTCCTATAGACATGTCCTATAGATGGGAGTTGTCACTCTGGACCTGAGACTGGAATAAATTTCTTTCAAAATAAGCCAAGATTTCCTGTAGCAGGATCAAAATTACCTACGTTTACTGCCACGCTCCCCTTAAAGAATATGCAGCACCCACTAAACCGAGCGTGCGAACGGTGGCTGATGATCTTTCTGTCCTTGGCAGGGAGTCACTGCTGTATACGCTCGCTGGAGAGTGGCACCGGGGAGAAAAGATGGAGCGGAGGCCAGGCAAGATGACCCATGCTCAGAGGAACCTCTTTGGCCCCATAGACCACGAGCAGCTGCAGCAGGACTTCCGGCACATGCTGTGCAACAGCATCGAGGGGGCCCAGCAGAAGTGGAACTTCGATTTCCTCCGGGACACACCAGCGGAGGGACTTCTGCAGTGGGAAGAGCTCAAGGGCCATGAGGTGCCCACCTTCTACCACAGCTGCGTGGTGGGAGATGCTCGGAGACCACTACAGCACCTGAACTGGCCCCTGGCCAGGGAGGACAAGAATCACCACTTTGCCCAGGTGACACTGACTGAGAAACCCAAAACTTCCAAGAACACCGTAAGCAAGAGGATCTCAGAAGGGAAGAAAAGAAGACAAACATCATTGACAGGTGTGTGGGACCCTGGTGTGGCTCAGATGATCAAACCTGTTCCCAGCAGCTGCTTAGAAATTCTTTGGTGGGAGTCTTGCTCTAAGAAAGTGCAACCCTTCAAAGCAGCATCTGCAAGAGGAGGAAGACACACTCTAAATTGATGGGCTTGGGGCTTGTGTTTTTCAAAGTGCTATGCCACAACCCCCCTCCTGGTCCTGGGGGTCTGTTTAGGACTTGTCACAGAGCAATAAGATAATGAACCCCTTCTTGTGGGAGAGTATTTGGGATGGTTAAGAGGGTTAGATGTTTAAAAAGGCAGCCTAAGAAAAGTAGTGAGGTGATTTCTCAAGCAGAAGACAGGGCTGCCCATTTGATGGGAGGTTCTGGTTTTTTGCTTGCTTATAGGTTTGACTATGTGCACCCTTTCCCAAGTGCAATAAGGAACACAGTTCAGCCAGCTAAGCCTTAGGAGGAAGACCAGAAACCAGAGAAAGCAGCCAGGTCTCCTGCTAACTTCAGCTTGGATATTATACTCAGTGAAGGCATCCAGGAATTTTAAGGGCAAATCAATCTTAAACTTGGCCACGTGGCAGAAGGGGCTGGGTTTTCAAATGCCTCTCACCAGGACTTGCTGCCAGGAATTGGTTTCAGCACCTATAAAAGAGCTTTAGGTTTTTGAAAGACCTCAGCATCCTGCATGCTAAGCTCTTCTGAACATCTGGCCCCTCGTTTTCTCTTCTCAATGGGATTTGAGCTTGTTTGAAAAATCTAATCCCGTATATTAGATTTCCCTTATCCATACTGGGGTTTTGGTTTATCCAAGACTGAGGTTTTCAAGATGTAGACCAAGGATTTTCTTTTGGGAATTTGATGTGAGACACCAGCTTGAAATTTCCTAGAAGATAATTGAAGCTAAGGTTTCAGGAAATACTTTCTGAACAGTGATGTTGATCTCAGTTAAGTCAGACAATAGACTAATTTGCTGTTTGAGCATATGAAACTTAATTGCTAGAGAGAGGCTCAGGAAGAGGTTGGAGATTAATGAAGAGCAGAACATTGCACACTGGAGTACAGAACAATGATATTTAATGAGTGCTCTTTTCTTCTCCAAAGCGCTTTGCAGCCATTAACTAATTAACAGTATAATTTACAGGTAGGAGTACAGAAGTGTAATTCAGAGCACAATGTTGTGATGGTTTGAGGGAACTGCTGTTCAATTGTAAATCTCTCACTAGGTGCGTGGGAGAAAATTATACAGATATTTCCAGGGGATATTTTTCTTCCGTTTTGTTTTCCCCAGGCAAGAAACATTTCATCAGGGGATGTGGAAACCAAAATACCACGCTGCACAGTTTAACACTTTCCCACGTGTGTTTTCATAAGAGAAAATACTTTCATCTAACAACCAGTACCCTTCTCCCCAAGAAATGTGAGTGTGTGAGATGGGACAGGAAAATCATTTGCAGTCTTTCCTTTTGGTCAGGCTTGGGGATCAGTCCCTCTCTCAGTCCTTCTCTCACAGCCCACCACACCACACCCCCTCTTATTGCCAGCTGAAGAAGCATTAGAAGTTTCCCTCTAGCTTCAGGAACCTTGTCCCTCTGGGCTTGACTGAAATAATTCAGGCAAAAGTGAGCCAGGCAAAGTCACACCTACTGATACAGTCTGACCCATGTTTCCACCCCTTCGCTCATCTTCTGCCGTAATGAAAGGTTGGTTTAGGATTAGGATCTGAGGTTGGAATTGAATCCAGTTATCTGCATCCTGCTTTGGCCAACAAGAGCACTGTAATGCTTTACATTAAGATCCAACAATGTGCATTTAATTTAGACTTCCAAAGACAGCTGTGGCCCATTAAATAAATATCGATATATTAAAAACCAGCCATGGGGTTTTGTGGACATTGAGTAGAAGGAGCAGAGGTTTTCTGCTGCATTTGATGAAAGTAGATTTTTCCTTCTCTCTCTTAACCTGTTTATGTACGCATACCCCATCTCCATTTTTTTCTTTTTTTTTTTTTTTTTTTTTTTTTTTTTTTCTGTTACCTCAATGTGATTCTGGTCTGTTTTCTAGGAGAACCTAAAATTATAAAAGCAGCTCAGATACAGGTTATAAGCCTGTACTTTTTCCCTTCTTTTTTTCTTTTTCCTATTTTTTTCCCCACTAACCAAGGTTGGTGAACCATGCCAGCTCTTCATTCCTCTTCCAAACCTTTTGGCTTGCCTGAGTCTGATACACTTAGACCTTGGCTCTCCTGGGAAACATTCATAAATCCTTGCTTCCTTTGCTAAAGGTCAAAGAAAGAAAAATTGGTAAAAAGCCCGTGTTTTTGCTAGCTGGTTTTTACTTCAGAACCAGATAGTTATGCAAGATGACTGGGAAAAAATGGGGAGTAAAAGTAAGCAGGTATTTAGGTAGGTACATTTAAACAACAGAAATCTTTCCCTCCTGGGTCCCTGTGGCCAGGCTTTCCTACTGGCAGGCTACAGGCAGCATCCTCCTCAGTACCTTGAGTCCCTCAGGCAAACCAGCCAATTTCCATGGGCTCTGTTGAACATTCTAGATGGAGACTAGACCATCTGAAATATGGCTTGTGGAAATCTCCGTCCCTGTGGCTTTAAGTGCCTCCATCCGTTTTCAATCTAGGCTCCAATACATGGGTGCCTGAGCAGGTGGGCTCTTCCTAAAATTCTTCTCAATGGGAGTACTGACTACTGAAGTCTTCTCTGAATTTAATCTTCTGACCATAATTCCTAATGCATTTCTTTTCCCCAAAATAAAATGAAGGATAGCTGTATAGAAGTCTTTTAAATGGAAGGAATAAGTAGTAAGGATTACATTTGGTAATGTAAGCTTTTTTTTTTCTTCCTGGTATTCCTTTTCTCTGCTGCTCCACTGAGAGATTGCAGTGGGTTATAGCAATAGTGGGATTCGCTTTTCTACTGAGTTAGCAGTACATGCTCCTTCCTGGGAGAATGTACTCACTGTGGGATCACGTCCTGCTCCACAAGTTTAGGGCTAGCTGAGGTACTGCTGCACTCCATTGCACTGTGCCATGCAGACATACCCTTTGGGAAGTTGGCTGCAGGAATCTCCTTGCACAAACTTGGCTGTGAAAGCTTGCAGAATTACAGTTATCCTGCCAGTAATGTTCTGTGTTAAAATTAATGCAAGACTTTATGCTGCTAGGACTCGATAGGTGTTGCCAATTTGATTACATAGAAAGCTCAGGTTTAAATACCATGGAGCCCACATCCTCAACTGAAATAGGAGCAAATTCGTTACTATGAATACAGACAATTTACACCAGGTAAATCCCGTGAACTCTGACTATAAGTAAGCATCTAGCTTCCATTTCAGCTAAGTCTGCCTTATTTACGTGGAAAAAGTATGTGTTTTTTGTGCAAGACTGGGAGGCAGAGAAGGAACCCATGGGGAAGCTCCTGCGTTGTGATCACGGTTCTGTAGTTAAGGGTCATTTATGTTTGCACCTGAAACAATGATTCAGCCCCATGTATGCAAACATACTGAGTGTTCTCCCCATGAGCCATAGTGCTTACTCTCTGAGCAAAGAATTAGTTATAGTAGTTATGTTTCAGGGATAGTGCAAGGTTTTATGCAGTCCCCCTTCAAGCCGCAGTTTGATCTAATAAGCAAAAATGAAGTGCCACATACATATAGTTCTTCTGATGTTATTTTGTGAGTATTTTTTGTTATTTTTAAGGAGAAAAAAACCCCTACTTCTGTCTGAAAGGCACTGCAGCCATGGATATAAAAGTTGGAGCGAAATGTCACATTGCTTAACTTGCATAAGAGGGTCCAGAGTCTTTTGATCTCAACTGGATAAAAGCCAGCACATTTCCTTTGTTTTGCCTGGTATTACATAGCTTTATGTGGAACATGCTAAAGGTATTAGTTTTGTTCATTCACGGGCCATAGAGAAGTCTAAATGACTTCTTCAACGTGAAAATAAGATTTGAGTGATTTCTTGAAGAGCAGCCATTACCAGTGTCACAGCCCTAATTCTGTTTATGTATTGTTCTCCAGATTACTACTCAGCAAAGAAACAAGTCAAAACAAATACGCAAGCTGCTGCAAATAAGTCAACTTCTTGAAAGCAAGGAGAGGATTGCTCTACACTGGAGAGGTTGGAAACATCTGCCAGGCTTCCTCAGCCTTCAGAAACTGGGTGTGCAGGCTGCAAACACTTTGGGGCATCCCACAGAGATGTACTCCTGACAGCAGCACTGAAAACAGAAAATACTTTCATTCAGATGGGGTCGGGCCAGATCAACTGGAATCACTTTGATGAGAAATTACGGGCCTTAAAAATGACTGGGAAACAAGTTTGGATGCTAGAGAAATTGTCTAAGGCTAGCAGCTTAACATGCATTAAAAATCACAGTACAGGAGAAAGTGGTAAATGGTTAAAACAGCTGTATACATGTAATGTGCTTGGGCAAGTCACTGTATGGTTGGGGTCTTTGATATTGTCATGTCTTTACATGCCCTCTTTTTTGTTTTTAGCACGGGTGGCTTACTAATTTTCACCACCTCAGCTTTACATGTCTGACACACTAAAAAAAAATTACCCAGCCCTTTCTGTGATTTTTCTTTTCAGCTACAGAATTTTGCACTTGCAACTATTCAGGGCATAAGTAACAGCACTTGGGTGCCAAACATATATCTTGTTGGGATGTAAATGGAGAAAGGTGAAATTGTTTGGGAAAGTTTCCATTTTAGCCCTCTGTGTCTGCCCCACACACAGGAATTGGGTAGTTAAGTGCAGCATGGGTAGAAATCTGCAGGAATATTCTTGTATCTTTCAGGTCATCCCTGTTCCCAGCTGGGCTAAATCCAGCCTTTATTTTGGGTTGTGCTGTTACATCTAGGTCTATGAAAATGAAGATAAAATTTGCTGTGCATTTGTCCACAGTGTTTTAAAATGCCTGGTGCTTCTAAGCACATATTAAGAATGAGGGGGAGGCGGTTTAGTTGCCATCTTGTGCTTTTTGTTCATACTACTCATCTTTCTGTAAGAAGAGAAAGGGCATTAATAACACTGAAATGTTACACATGCAACAGTCTTGGTGTTGCACAGACTGCTTTTCCATGGCATTTATTAACATATCCTTTTCCATCACCTACTTTTTATTTCCCTTTTTTTATTCCCCTGACTAGTTGGGATAATTGAGGTTTTACAGCCCATAATAATCAGTGGGTAAACCAGAAAAAGAAACCTATAAAATATACGCTCTAAATTATACTGCTGCATATGGCCTTAAGATGCATGCAGTGTTTAATGAACTTGTTTGGAAACGGCTCTGTAAATGTCAGGTTTTTAGAATGATGTGGGATAATGGACTGCTGCTTTTTCTCTCAAATCTGAACAAACTAAGGTTTCTCTTCAGCAGTAAAATTTAACATGCACATGTGTTTGTGTCAGGTGTACGCAGAAGTGGTGTAAGCAAGTCATACACTCTGCATTACATGCAACATCAGGAGGGTTTAGCGTGTTTCTTTTTTTTTCCCCATGAAGAGCTACAAGTGTTAAGACATAAATTATAGTTGTTTTCCCCCCAAATGGCACAAGACAGTGATTTCAGTCTGTTTCTAAATGCTGAGATAAAGATGTTGGACAAATTGCAGGGTTGGAGCCTGTTTCCAGCTACATGCAAGAGTTTGAGATGTGATTTTTCTCTTTTAAATTTTTGATTTAGTTAGGAACAAACCTTGCTCCAGCTGCTGTCAAAGGGAGTTTTACCCAAGTGAAGCAGGATGAGGAACAACGTCGTAATATCTGCTCGCAGAGCCTTCAGTGGTTTGTGGGCCACACGAGTCTGTGACAAGCTTTTCAGCCTGTTGAGATGTAGCAGAAAGGTGTGGGACTGGGCTTTTTGTGCGTTTAGTTTTATTTTAAAACTTTGATTAGAACAGGCTAATCTATTTTTTGTCAGCTGTGGTGATTTGCTCTTCTTAAGAAAAATTGCACAACTGTCTGTGTTTGTGATTTTAAAGCAGACCAATGACACCATGCACCTTTCTGATTTGTGGCAAGGTTACTTGCAGAATTACTTTCTGACCAGCATGGCACAAGCTGTGCATAAAAGCTTTAAAGTCTGCCATGCACGAGGTTATCGTGAAGTAGCTGAGTCTTTTTCTTTCAAGGGGAAAATGGATGCTTCTCTTTATTAGGAGAAATAGGGACTGTCAATGTACTGCTGTCCCAAAGAAGCAAGAAAGGATTTTTTTTTTTCCTCATATTAATTCCAAAACAGCTCAGCGCTTAAGCGTACATTTAAAAGGAAGCATCTGCCTTAAATACTTTGTAATCAGGACAGTATAATATTGTAGGGATTCGTAGAACAATTGTTTAAATTATCAGTAACACAAGTTTTGGATACCAGTGCAGATATTGGCCGTAGAGTGGAATTTCAGTATATTCAGACTGACAGGTGGATGCTATGGTTGAACATTCGGCCTGTCCGTGTTTATAACATCTTAATCAGGTGTGATTGTGACTGGGAGCTCAGTGCTAGGGTAGAAAAGTTTTCTGGTGATTAGACAAGGTAATTTCTTTCTGCTTGCTGATTATACATTTGTTAATGTTTTTTGAAATGACAGAAGACTGGAGATGAAGATAACATGGTAACACAGAAGAAGGTAGAGGAGAGGGAAATACTGTTTTCATACCAGTGTTTGCAATGGGAAATTCATGTATTTGTACCAGAGGGCCTAACCTTCCCTTGGTGTACACTGTATTACAGCTCCACTGATTGTGGTGGAACCACCTTCATTTACACCAGAGAAGTGAGGCTGAGCTGTTTTGCACTAGTTCTTTTACTCTACAGAATAAACGGAGACACAGCTAACTGTCTAAAGCCATTGCCTACATTGTTCTACGTATGTGGGTTTTAAAAGATAAAGAAAAATGGTTTCCACTATATTTTTCTGCGTGTGACAGCCAAAAATAACAACAAACCTCTGATAAGTGTCTGAGCTTCATCATCACCAGAGTAGATAAAGTATATCTGTGTTTCATTACCATGGTGGTGAGGAAATGGTGGGGAATGGAATATTTCATTATTTTGTTCAATTTGTGAATTGCACTTACTTGTTTAACACAGTATGCACAAGGGGATATGTCAGTATGCAGCAAAGCATAGTAGTAACAAAACTGTTCAGGGCTGCTTTGCATTTGGTGGGCTCAGGGGTCTACCGCCACCCATCAGACCCCAAAGTGACACTTTATCATGGTGAGAAGCAAGGGGATGTGTTCAGAATTTGGGCATTAAAGACAGGGTGGCAGCACTGGTATAAGGTCCTGTGCGGCTATGTGAGGATTACACAGCAGAAGGGAGACTGCATCAGGAGCCCACAACATCCTGTAACCTTGGTATGCTGATAAATTGGTACAACTACACCTACCTGGGCCCTCCTTCCCCTTTTCTGAATGTAAGCTGCATGCATGGGGCTGTAAATTGCTCAACAGCTGCAACCTAGCTTCCAGTGACACCACGGTGTGACCAGCATATACACTGGGGAAATCAGTAGTTCAGATTTTTTCCATCGAAGATAAAGGTGTCCCATGTGTAACACAGTCTGAGCTGAAAATGGGACAGAGCAAGTCCCAGAACACTTGTTTTATGTTTCGTACAAGCATGGAAATAATCTCTCAGGTATGGATTCTTTCATTAAATTCCTTTCAGCAGCAACTGGAGAAGGTTGTTTTACTTGGGTGAAAAAGCCAGGAAAAGAGATTCTCCCTGTGCTTCCAGTTATTTTCAGGGTGATGCAGGCACAACTTTCTTCTACTTAAAGCAACTCCTCTGCAAACTATTCTGAAGTACCCTTCTGTAGGGTAGTATTTGTTTCCTGGAGAAGCTATCAACTTGCTACAGTAGATGCTTTACTGTTTTACCATTATCTTTGAGATCCTTGTTAATAGCCTTTGGGGGTGAGCCTTGATAGTACATAAATGTTTGACTGGAAGTGAACCTGGGAACTCACCTACTCCATCGCCCTGGACTAAAGAAGGATCCGGACTTGCTTATTCCAAAGCTTGTGAACTCCTGTGAGAACTTACTTGCTCTGTTCACATGTTGTATCTCAGAGGTAGCCAAGGTCAACAATGTTCCTCTCAAGATTCAGAGGCTCTATGTTATGCAAGATGCATTCTTTCAGGTATTCGTTTTGCTTTGCTTGTTTTGTTGCAATGCTGTAGACGCAGTTGAAGTCCAGATAAGCAAGCTGATGTGTTGAACCATTTGGTTGTCAGATGTGGATATTTGCAATGTCATCAATAAATGCTGGTGCACAGATATATTTTAATAGCAAAAGAAGATGGATTTTCTTCTTTTTTAGGGAGGTTCTCTTTGGTTTTTTTCTGCGCTGCTCTGACCTGGCTTCCTGTCATGGTTTAAGGCCACCTGGCAATAAGCACCGTGCAGCCTCTCGATCTCTTCTCCCCTTCTGGTGGGATGGGGAGGAAAATCAGAAAAACAAAAGGTAAAAACCTCGTGGGCTGAGGCAAAGACAGGGACAGTTCACTCACCACTTACAGACATGGGCAAGAAACAGACTCGACTTGGGGAGAACACAAAATTTGTCAACAGTCAAAACCAGGATAAGATAATGAGAACTAAATCTTAAAAAGGCACCTCTCTCCCACCACTCCCTTCTTTTGAGGGCTGTGCCCCCTCTTAGATAGGTTATTCGCAGAGGCGCTGATGGGCTCAGCATTGGCCCGAGGTGGGTCCAGCTTGGAGCTGGGGGAAATTCCAGCACCTTCTCCCAGGGGCACCACCGTAGTGCTTCCCCCCAGCTACCAAAACCTTGGAGCCAGGGAAACTTTCACCAGTTACTTACGGGGCCATCACTGTAGCCCTTCTCCTGCTACTAAAAAACCCCACCCCACAAAACCACAGCACCTCCCTACACCGATCCTTTTATGCTGTTCCACTTTCTACAATTCATCACTGCCATGCACAAAATACTGGCTCGGGCTGTGGGGCAGTATAAGATAAGCTGACCTACAGGCTGCACAATGTGTTTCTGCAGTGGGTATTTCATGCTTTCACACTGGGGTGTTGCAAACCATATTGGAGGAAACTTCCCCCCCACCACCACCACCCCTTTCTTCATTTTCAGAGTTTTGGGGGGTTTTTTGCTTAGGAAATGCTGCCTCTCTTACTTTCAGCAATCTGTTCCCTTGGTGAGAAATATGACTCTCAGGTGTTTAAAGTTGTTAAAATCAAATTTGCAAAGGCAGGAGGGTTTGCCCCAGTGTCCTGGACATAATCCAGCTTTGGTAATTATGTCTCGCCTAACTCAATCCTTCTTGCAGTTTCATGGCATTCTTCCTGTCCCTCTAAAATCTGCTTTGGAGAGCTGCTGTGACCTGACATGTCAAACATCTGCCATGTTTCTACCCAGAAGTAGCTGCGCTTCAGTAGGAGATGAAGTGATTTATAATATATGGCATGTATGCATACAGATTTTTTTATTACAGTGACTTCTACTGAATGGGAGAAGTTAGAGGAGCAGCGCTTCTGAGAAAGAGAATCCACTCAGGAACTAAATATGGATTTAAAGGTCTGATTTTCTAGGTCCCTCTTTCAAATGATCTTTTTCCAAACCCATCCCTTTCTCTTATAAGGAGGCACTGAGAAGTGGCGGGTTCATGTGATCAGCTGTGTTTATAGGATAAGAACCTTCACTCTGCCCATTAATCCCCTCCATAAAGGCAAGGAGCATTCCAGAGCGCTGAGCAGCTTCAGCAGTCGGGGAGGGGGGAGAGAGGGAGGTGTACGCACCTGCTGAATAAATATTTTCCCCAGCTTAGTACATGACATTTCTTCCTGTGCAGCTATGTTGGTGAGAGGCCAAAGATGGTAGTTCATCCCGCTGCAACACTGATGGGCCAAGGTAAACTGGTGATTGGAAAGGAGTGCCCCAGGCAAGTGTTTTGCAGCACTGGCAGGGGACCTCTCATAGTCCCTGAAACTTCAGGAGAGAATCCATGCACCAATTAAGAGCATTTTCAAAAATTAAGAAAACCAAAACATGCACACTCTCATGCCATAGCAGCAAGGAGGCAAAATGGAGAAAATACATGGATGTGCAAAGATCAGCCCAGTGGTTTGCTCCTGTAAATGAAACTGTTGTGGCAATGGTAATGTAATTGGTCTGCTGAGTCATTTTCCTAAAAAGCTGGGTGGTCCTTGGCATGAAGAAAGTGGAGAAATACTCTCATGATCGATTGGAAAAGGGAAACTTACAGGATCCTGGTGCACTTGCTTCTGGCTTTAAAGAGTCAAGCAATTTTACACTTTAAAATCATAACGTTATAGTGAGCAGAGAAACTTTATTATGAGTATTTTTAAGTCTCTGTCTCAGATATGTCCTTGGAGCTGCAGCCATGCCACTAGGTATGCGATGAATGAAATCTCTTTAAAGCTCTGTGATAGGAAAACTCCCATTCTAATTGTTTCAGATCATCTGCATCCTGTGTTTAGTTACATGGGGTGATAGAGACCATCTGTCTCCCTTCTTTCCAATATATGTATGTATGTCTGTGTGCGGAGCATGTTCTCACTGGCACAGTGCATAGACCTTCCCAAATGTGTGTTAAGAAAATGTATGTACCCAGGAATGGCCAGCAACGACCTTACAAGCCACATATCCAATTCTTTGTATGTCCAGGAACTACAAGATGCATGTTTTGGTGTGTCAGGGAAAGCAGGGAACTGCAGGAATTAATGGGAAGCACCACTGAGTCCCCTTTGCTCCCACCAGTCCATTGGGGCACCAGGCTGGGTCCCAGAGCAGCATGGGGATGCTGTTATTGGCAGCAGCATCTGTCACTGTCTCCCCTTAAGGGAAACAAGAGACCCCATCCAAATATCTTCTGTCTTTTTACAGGGTTTTATACAATCCACTTGTACAGGGCTGTCATGGCCATGCAGATGCATGCACACAAAATCTCACTAGCGATATTGGGACCCTGTGAAGGACAGTGTGTTGGGCTAAGAGAGTAAGGAGAAAGCTGGAGACTAGGGATGGAGAGGCTCACGTCAGGCACTTGAGCTGTGTAAAAAGAGCATCAAGATGTCACCAGCCCTTGGGGAGTAAGAGTTTATTTTTGTTCAAGAAAAATTTGCATGGTCTCAGTGCAAAAAGCGGCAGTAAAATTTCCCTTTTCTTAAAACACAGGTTATTTAAAAACCTACATCAATTATCAGCTGGCTTGTCTGGCTGCAGGATGGTGGGGCCAGACGAAGGCAGCTCTTGGGGGGGAGGGGGGGAGCGGGGTACCTCCCCCTGCCTCCATGGCAGGCACCAACTTGAAGGTTGCCAAAAAAATGGCAAGGGGGTTATTGAGAACTGTAAATCAAGAGCAGTGGGGATAAATAAGCTTTACAGTGCAGCTACATTAAGCTACAGCTCCCCCTTCTACGAATGCACCTTTTGCTGAGATGTTGCAATAGTAAACTTAAAAGGCAGCCAAGCAGCACAGCACATTTCTTCATTCAGATTAAAAGCATTGTTTAAATTCTTGTGGCTAGACAATTTGTCTTGTCCTTTAAAAAAAAAAAAAGCGCCATACTAAACAGCGAAGCAGCATAAAAAGGCTGGTACGTAGGACTGAGAGACTGCAGGGAATTTTTTAGCTTGCCTGCTGCAAATCAAGATCAGCCTTTTTACCTTTCCACAATCTTTCTGCCTTTGTTATTTGTGGTTACCACGAAATCTTATTCTAAGAGATTCTCAGATGTTAGAATTAGATAATGTCCCTGGAAAATGGTGCCGCGGTCTGGATAAACATAGCCATGAATAAAATATTTCATGTTATGACACCTTTTATCCAGCAAGACTCCAGGGGAAAAATATATAAAAGCATATATTTAATATTTAATAAATAATGAAATGTTTATACACATCTTATTGTTTGTTACGTATATGTATCCATATATCACTATATAAATATTCAGAGGTACAGGTGTATTTGCATCTTAGACACAAGGACTTTTTCTTCCCAATACAAAGCAAGCCTGTTCCAGGGATGAACCAGAGCAGCAGATGGGTAACACATAACTTTGGTGTTGCCTTTTTTATACCAAAGAAGCAACACAGAGCTCTTCCTGAGGGAGGGGCGTTGCAAAGGATGTGTCACAAGCTCCCCCAGGACTGCCAAGGACCAGGAGGGCCTCCATCACAGAATGTGATTTGGGAAACACCTGAAGTAATGGAGGATTTTCTGGTGGCTAGCAGCACTTGTTTGCATCCCATCCCAAACACAAGGTCAGGCTCAGCAGAGGTGACCACAGAGAATACCTGTCCTGTTTTAGGGCCATGCAGTGATTTCCCTTTCTTACTCCACACTATCTATCACGGAAAGGACTGGTGAAAAAACATGGGCTGAAGGAAAAACAGGATGGGGATGTTCATATCTAAATTGTCCAACGTGGAGCAGAATAGGGTTGTGCCCCAGAAGCGAAAAGCCTGGTGAAGTCAACCTCAACACCACATCTCCCATGACTGTTGTACCCTGGGCAGTGGAGCAGAGGGTGGATAGAATTCAATAGCCAGTATGTGTTCATGGGCAAAATAATATCTGAATTAAAAAAGGAAGAAGCCACTTGTCTATAGCCACAGGAGTACGAGTCCCACCAGCGAAGAGGAGGCTTTGCTGTGAATCCCTGAGCTCCACACTCATCCAGCCATGCACTTGCCATGGTGTCAAAAAGAACATGATCTTCTTGATAGCAAATTTTTTACTGTCTCTATGTCAGTCTGTAACTGTGCAGCTGTCATCTGACATGTGAAGAAGCCATAATTTGAATTGCTGAGGTATTAACCTCCTTTCATCTGCATCCTGTTTTATGAAGGAGGTCCACACTAACAACTCAATAATATATATGTAAACTGGCATTTTACAGGTCAGAATAAGTAGATATATCCATGCAGCCACAGAAATCATTTAATAACATCAGTTGTATAAAATGCAAATCTTACTCATGCCATTTTTCAGTCCCCACCGGTTCCAGCAGCGTGCCGGTGCTCAGCAAGGCTGTGGGATCCAGCAGCAACTTTGCAATTCCAGATGCCACAATTTGCTTCAGCCTGCTTCCAGATTTTTCTTTTTTTAAAAAAAACTTCTCCTCCTAGGGAACAATAATGAGATCATCTGATAGTTTCATGAAGGTGAGTGTCTGATCAGTGTCTGAAAGAGAGGAAATGACAAAGCACCCAAGTTCTCATTCACACAGAGCGAACCTTTGCAATGAGTGTGTTGGTTCGTTTTTCTCTAAAAAACCCTCAAACTGAGGGTTTCATGCTAAGTGCAAATGAGCAGACTGCTCTGCCTTGCATATTTGTACATGAATCCAGCCCAGGGGAAAAAAAAAAAAAAAAGACTATTGAAGGCATTGAAAAAAAAAAAAATCAGTGCGTGGAAAGGGGCTTAATACATTCACAACGTTATTTAGCTGTAACAAAGAGCAGCAACCCCAGCTGACCTTCTGGCTCCTGTCTCCACCCAAGTTCCTGGCCTCTGTTCAACGTCCTGGCAAAAGTTGCAGACATCCGCCACACAATGCCAAGTAGCTGTTTTGTCTGTAGATATGTAATAGAGATTAGCCGAGTGGTGGTGGGGAGCTGCTACACATAAACCACCACCTCTAAACAGGGAGCTGGCATCCAATTCCCGTCAAAGAGCCTTTTTCCCAGTGGTGCCAAGCACCTCCTCAAGACTGGGTAAGAGAGAAAAATTTCTACCGCTTCATCTGGGGGGGGGGGAGGTTACACGTTTCCCTCCCGAGCCCCCTCCCATGTCAGTGCCCAGGCGACTCTTTCATGTCACTGATTAACTCGATGGGACGCATGAAGGATGGATTGAGCGCAGGGCCCATTACATCATACCTTTCTGATGTGCTCAGCCATGGATCACTGATTTGCCTCCGATTGCAAGCTAGCAAAGCTGACACTTGAATGGAAAAGAGAATGTAACCCCGTGCACATGGCTTGTTAACACCTCCCGTGTGTGATCGCTTTTAAAGAGATGCCTGAACTGTGCCCGTAATGGAAACGGCTTTTGTTTTCTCTTAGTAGGCTTTAAAAGAAAAATTTCGTTTTGACTTTAAATACTTTTTTTCCTCCCTTTTTCCACCAGAGACAGGAAATGGTTCTTTCATGTGTTCAGAAATACAAATTATGATTGGCAGAACATTAGAGTGCAGAAAAAGAGCTTTTGAAAGAGATCCTGGAGGAGTGATCAAGGCAGATTAAAGGTTAGGCCCTGCACCTAGCCAGCCAGTCTCCGTGAGTCACACCCCCCAGCTCTCGGGGAGTTTGTTTGTATTTTTATCACAGAACGGGCTAGACCTGCAACTTCAGTGAGATGCAAAGTGGGAAGGGAAAAACTATGAGCTCTCTTTCTCCTTCCTCTTT
>NW_010104181.1:0-239 GCF_000699245.1 Pterocles gutturalis | reverse complement strand
CTTTTCCCATTTCCTTTCCCTTTTCCCTCCTCCTTCTCCTTCTTCTCCCTCTCCTTCTCTTTCTCCTCTTTTTCATCCTCCTCCTCCTCCTCCTCCTTCTGTGTGAGTTATAATGAAAACATGGACTATTAAATGTTTTGTTTCAGCATGTGTTCATTGTTACTATTTTATCTTTTTATCAAGACCACTGTGCCTGGGGAATGACTGCAGATAAATCATAGAATCATGGAATGGCCTGG
>NW_010104180.1:0-7320 GCF_000699245.1 Pterocles gutturalis | reverse complement strand
AGAGGTGACGGGACAGTCTGGGCGCGCAGGACAAACACGCGGGTATTGAGCTGCCGGTCTCGGCGAAGACGAGGGAGAGGTGCGGCGGGGGGGGGGGGGGCCCGTGTCCCTTTCTTGCTCGCCCAGGTGCCTGGCTGCTTCTGGTCACCCGGCCCTGCTCTCTGCCGTTAACTGCCCTGGTTCCTGCTTTTCTCCAGCTCAGCCAGCGAGTCCACGATCTCTGCAAAGCACAAGGAGGGCGTTAATCAGAACAGAGGCTTGTTATAGGCTTTCCCCCTCCCCGAAGACGATGGGTTTCCCTCACTGATAAACGGGGACGTGTCTCCTCATTCCCTGTGCTTGGGCAGCCTTTAGCGGGGGCCAGGCCTGAGCAGACACGGGTGGGTACAGCCCAGAGAGGAGCGGCAGTGCGTGAGGAGAGACGCCTGGAAACAGTCGTGAAGAGACATCTTTCCAGCTCTGCACTATGCAGGCACGGGCGGTGGATTACAGAATCATAGAATCACAGAATGTTAGAGATGGGAAGGGACCTCGAAAGATCATCCAGTCCAATCCCCCTGCCGGAGCAGGACACCTAGATCAGATCACACAGGAACGCATCCAGGCGGGCTTTGAATGTCTCCAGAGAAGGAGACTCCACACCCTCTCTGGGCAGCCTGTTCCAGTGCTCCGTCACCCTCACCGTGAAGAAGTTTTTCATCATATTCCAGTGGAACCTCCTATGTTCCAGCTTGAACCCATTGCCCCTTGTCCTATCACTGGATGTCACAGAGAAGAGCCTGGCTCCATCCTCCTGACACTCACCCTTCACGTATTTATAAACATTGATTAGGTCACCCCTCAGTCTCCTCTTTTCCAAACTAAAGAGACCCAGCTCCCTCAGCCTTTCCTCATAAGAGGATTAGAGGCATGAAGATGCACTGTATCCTCAGTGCAACTTTGCCAATGTCTCTGATGATTTTGTGGTGTTATGGCCTCGGCCGCGGCGATTCCCTGTGGCAGGGTCTGCTGAGGGAGCTGCTGGTGGGAGCTGGAGGCACAGAGAGCACAGCACACAGCGGGACCACGGGGGTTTCTTGCGCAGAGTCTCCTCATCTCTTGTATGGAAACTGTCCCCATAGGGTGGAGTGGGCGAGACTGAAGGAAGGTTTCTCCCCTGATGAACTGAGCGAAGGATGCAATCTCTGTGCCTTCCAGCACACCAGCAATGTTCCTCTATCTTTTCCAGCTGTTTCTGTTAAATCTTCAATGGATGCCAATTATTTATCTGATCAGACCCAAACCAGCTTCAGAGACAGTGAAATCTTCCCTGCCACAGAGCAGTTCCCAAGATTGCAATTTATTGCTCAAAGCTCAAGGCAGGAAATGTTCCTGCACTACATCACGGCTGCTCCTTCAGCTGACAGGGTCTGCAGCACCCGAGTGGGGATTGACCCACTTGCCCCTGCTCCTACTTTGACACTTGTCTGAGAGAAAAAGCTTCCTTTAACATGAACAGCCTGGTGATTATTGTAAAAGCACAGATAAACGTTAACTGTATGAACCATCACACTACAGGAGAAAAAGAGGTCTAGTATTAGGTTGATCGTTAGCACAAGAGGATAGGTCAAGGAGTGATCCTGAAACACAAAACCAGGCAAATTCATATGGAGTGTAAGGGGCAAACTCACCCCTGAAGCAGCTGATTGAGCGGTACAAAGGGCCTGTGGAGCTGGGAGCAGATGTCCAGGACACTTACCCTCGGCAGAAGGGCGTTGGGAAGGGTCAAAGGCACGGCACTGGTCAATGACTTTCCGCAGGTCTGCAGGACAATCTTCCCCAACAGGTTCCTGGTAACGGTGGTTGCAGATTTTCTCTGTGATCTCCTGGGGAGTGCAGCCTAGACAACACATGAGTGTCAGGATAGAGCTCTGCTGCCACAGGAGGGTGCTGGGGAGGAAACCCAGTGCAAAGCCAGGCCAAGAGCCTTCCTGCAGCCTATGGCACAGAGAAGCCAGCAGAGAAGCCACCCAAACTGTGTCTGCAATGAACTTCCCGCTATTTGGCCTGACACTGTTGGGCTCCAGTGGAGCAAGACGTGTTTATGCTTCAATGCACAGGAACATCAGATAGAGACAAAAATTACTCGCATGTTTGAGGTTTAAGCATGTTGCTGAAATGCTTTCCTGTATTGGAGTCCCAGGAGAAGCCATGAAGCTGTCATGCAGAGCCAGGCACTGCCACTGGGACTCACATGCTGCAGGATGCTCCGGGAAGGAGGAGGGAGCATCCAACGCCAGACAGCAACTGCACCAGGCCGTGTGTGGCTTTTACACAGGGAGCCAGGTACTTCTGTCTCACCTTCAAATAGGATTTTGGAGGTCGCAATCTCCCACAGCACGATCCCGAAGCTGGAGGGAGACAAGCAAGAGTCAGTGTTCATCCCACCATGTTGTCCTCCCTTCTAATGGAGAGGACCATCAGGCTATGCCAACTGCAGACAGCTGCTTGTGTGTCCAATTAAACCAAGACTCCATCCATAGTCTGACAGCAACTCTGCCAGACACCTGCCTGCTTACGGACATCTCTCCTGGGAAGGACAGACACACCTGTATATTTCACAGGGCCTCTTGTAGGGGTAGTTGATGTCTTTCAGGTTCTCAGGTGCGACATAAGCCAACATAGAGACTTGTTTCCAGTTCTTCTTGGCTTTCCTCTTGATGGATGACTCTGTTTCACACAGCTCAAATCCTGACAGCTGATTGAGAATGAGAGAGAGCAGGGAGAAGCAGTTGAAACACAGCCTGCAGAAAGCTGTGGCATGGCCAGGGACTGGCCCGAGCTGGAGAAAATGGAGTGTGGTGCCCTGGGCAGCAAAGGCTGGCACACAGCCACGGGTGCTGCCCAGCACATGGCTCTTTCTGCAGGCAAAACCAGAGGCGGAGGCAGGTGAACTGCCCTAGCTCCAGCTCATCCCAGGGTGGATGGCTCAGAAACACTCACTTTGCTGATGATAAAACAGAGATCATGATGAACTGAGGTGTTAAGTGTCTAAGGTGACAGGGGAGATGACTCTACCCCACGTGTTTTTCTGGACCATCACAATTCCCTTTGGTGTTGGCGGGGGAAGACATCCACAAAGAACATGCAAAACTCCCCAAAGCCTCTCCAAACGTGGTCCTTACCTTCACACAGTAATCCCCAGCCACCAGGAACTTGCTACTGCAGATACAGCCATGGAGTCGGGACTTCTCCTCCGTCTGGTGCAACCTGCAGCCGGACAGAACCGAGGGCTGGTGGTGGACCCATCCCCACCTTGAGTCTCCCTCTCTCCATTTGGGGAGTGGACTGACATGCACCTAGAGAAGCCAGCAGCTCTCTGCCTGTCTTGGTGGACCAACCCTGCCAAGACAACCTTTCCAGCAGGTGCTGAAAGCGCTACTGTGGGCAAAATAACAAGCCTTGCGGATGAGCGGGGCTCCTAAGAAGAACTGGCTGTGCTGTAGGGTGCTCCTGGAGCTGCTCTATGGGTGTGGGGAAGGAGGTTTCTTCCTTCCAGGCCTTTGCGGGCTTCAAGCTAGATGTAGGGACCAGTGACCTGGGGAGATGGGCGCTACGGCATCCAAACCCATCGCCTACCTCTTCACCAGCCTCCCATCCCACTGTCCCAAGGTGGTGGGAACAGTGTCTAACAGGACACCACTGCTTACAAAGAGGTACCAGGAAGCTAAGCATGGCTTGTGGACCGTCAAGTGGACTCACTGCTCTAGGCAGGAGCTCACCTGTAAAGGCCTCTGGCAGCTCCCAGCGCCATCCGAATGCGGATCTCCCATGAGAGGTGCCGTTGCTTGGTCAGCACATCCCGCAGTGTCCCGTGCTTACAGTACTCCATGACGATGGAGAAGCAGGGGCTCCCATCTGCAAGGCAAAACCTTGAGCATCCCGCCTTGTGCCACCTCTTAGGAGGGGACCACAACAAGCTGTCTGCCACCAGCTAGCATCAAGGACAGGCAGGGAAGGGAAAGGGTGACATTAATGTGACACCCCCTACCTTTCTCTTCAATGCAGATCCCATACATGCGCAGGATGTTTGGAGACTCAAACTTCTTCAGGGTCTGAACCTCCTTCTCGAAGATGTCTCTCACCTTCCTGCAGAAAGGGACAGTACAGTGAGGTCCACAGAGCAAGGCACAACATGGCACCGTCCCCTCCTGGCTGCCCCATGTTGCTCCTGCCCAGGACAACTCACACCGGGTCGGTGGTCAGCGGCTTCTTGAAGGTTTTGATGGCAACGGGGTACTTGAGGTACTCTCCCTCGTAGAGGTCAAAGCTCTCGGTGTCCTGCAGGTGCCTGTAGAAGGTGAGGTGGTCCCGCTCGATCTCCACGATATCTTCTCTTTTATCAACGTTGGCCTTCTTCAAGCCTGCTCCCACCACGTGCCAGGAGGGAACGAAGGACACATTAGACAGGGCTTGGAGGGAAAGGACACGGTGCACAGGGTGCCTGGAGGTACGATGCCAACTTACACTCCATCACGTGCACAATTTTGTTCAGCTCACTTTGCATCCAGTCTACCTTGCTCTCCATACATTGCCTGTCAATGTAAAACTCCTCTGCTGCATTTTTGGGCTCCTCAGTAGCTGGGGAGAGAAACATGCAGAGGTGAGGCTGCTGGGTGAGCACGCAGGACTGATGTGGTTAGTTTTTCTCATGGTTTAAATGTCCTTTTGGCTCTCCTTGGCCATGGCCATCAAGCCAAAGCTGGACAGCAGCTGGGGAGAGGTGCCAACCACCGGTCTCAGGGAAATAGATTTGCTAAATGCACACTTACCTGCCATCACCTGGTCCAAGAAAGCCCTGTCGTCCCTCAGGTCCTCAGCATCCTGCCTGCGACACGTCTTTTCCTGGAAAACCTCCAGGAAAGCTTGCTTCTGCTCTGCCTGCAGCAGGAGTGAGAGCCCCTGGGCGACGTCCCCCAGGCTCTCGTTCACCCAGGCGAACTCCTCGGTGGTGCTGTGGGCTCTCAGGAACTTCTGGATCCAGCTGGTCTGGCTGTATTTCATCACCAGTTTCTGGGCTTCCCCCAGTGCCTGGAGCAGCTTCTTCAGCAGTTCCTCTTCATGGTGGGAGACGTGTTTTTGTGACTGAGCCTTGAGAATCCTCACAGGCTCCAGCAGAATCTGGATGCGCTCCACGAGGCGCTGGCACTGGTGCTTACAGCACTTCACCTGCTCGAACTGGGCGTGGATGGCGTGGGCCATGGAGAGGATCCTCTCCACTATGTCCATGCTTGCAGCAAAGGGCTGGGCCGCTGGGGATGTGGGCTGGCCACGTCTGCCGGAGGTGAGCCTCGGGCACCACTCGGAGATCAGCCGGGTGCGGCTCTTCCACGCGTCCCACCCTAAGGAACAGCCCTGACATGGCACGCTGTCCTCCAGGGCTCCCATAGCCCCTTATTTCTCCTCTGGCTGCTCTGCTCCCTCTGCTCTGCCTGGCACCGCGGCCACTCGGGCACACAGGAGCAGGCACATGCCAACAGAGCCATCAGCAGCAGCAGGATTGGCACATCTCACTCCATATTAGCAAGGGATGTTTTGGTTGATTTATGGAAATTAATTCACTGTTAGCCACACCCAGAGAGCTCACACACAGACAAGCCGGGTCAGCAGTGACACAAAGAGCATCCCCCGGGCAGTGCTCCCCGGCAGCGGCCCTGTGCCCCCCCGGGGTCCTGCCCGCAGAGCCTGCCTACATCTCTGGCCATAAAGATCCATTTTAATTTCTAGCCAACAGCTCTCTGCTGTCACCCATCTAATAAAAGCTTTCACACCTTCACAGCCCCGCCATCCCTGACTTCTCCATATTTTCTCCCCGTAGCCCTGTATTGGCTGCTTAAGATTTCAAATGAAACACTCTCGATGTGCTCAGCATCCCCGCAGGGACTCCTGCTCCCCAGCCTGTGCCCGGGCCCCAGAGACGGCAAACTGCCCCTGTCGCGGGGAAATTAGCAGCAGCCACCCCCACCATCGATGCAGCCAGCACCGAGAGAGGGGTGCCGGGCTCTGCCGGCTGGAAATGAGACACAAACTCACCCAGAAACCAGCTGCAGCTGCTCTCCCGTCCTCTTCAGGCTCTCTCCAGCAAAGCCCCAAGGAAGAAGCTCGTCTGCTCGCTAAGAGAAATCAGCTGGGTTCCCCTGGCCCTGCTCCGCTCGCCTCCGCCTCGGCTGTCTCTGCAGACTGGGGAGGCACAGGCCCAGCCCGAGTTTATAGGGTTCTTTCCCGGCTGCGGCTCCCCCAGCCAGCGGAAGAGACATTGTGCAACCCGCTGTGGCTTCCCACCACACTGGCTCTCCACTCCCGGAAAGATGTATCGCTGCATCGCCCTGCACTGGGTTTTTCCAGCTGAGAGAAGGAATTGCCCATGAGAAGCACGGCAGGAAGAAGGAGATAGGGGAGGCTGTGCCCCCATATCTGTGCCCCCATATTGACACACTGCTATTCTGAGTACCCCAACCTCTTCTGCTGTGCTGCCAGCTCCGGCAAGCCTTCTTCAGGACCCTGTAACGCCCTTGGCATCAGCTCAGCGCTAGGTAGCAGGACCCTCTGGAGCACACCCAGCCCCCAGGAGGGACCCTGGTCCTGTGGGACCTTCCACTCCCCTCCCCAGCCCCGCAGGACTCCCCCCAGCAGCAAAGGAGGTGCCAGTGCTGGAAATGGCGCTTGACCTCTGCCAGGAGCACAGGAAGTTTTGCGAGCGGCTTCGTCAGAGGGTCAGGTCAATTTTGGGAAGTGCCAGGCAGCACGTGATGCCGTTGCCCAACTTCAGAGAAGTGAGCGGCAGGTTCGGTCAGCTTCTGCTGACCAAGATGCCGGGGTCACGCAGGTTGGTTGCAGTTTTCCCCTGCAAAAAGCATCTCCACTGCCACGGCTTTTGTCAGAGTGGGGAGCTGAGAAAAGCGACCGCAAGGAACAGGGGCACCCAGGTGCCCGGGAAGGGACGCACCAAGGGTGGAGGCGTCCAGGAGCAGCTCCAGCCAGACCCTTTTTATAAAGCTTTATTTTTCAAAATATACAGTTTATTTACAATTGTAGTGTCTACAGTTTTATATATAACTTTATTCCAAACCTTTAAATATCTGCAGTAAACATTAGAAAAAAAAAAATCACAGGATCAGCAAATAAGGCATCTCGTAGCGATTCTGTTCATTGGAGTTTGAGTTTCAATTAGCCAATGTCTACAAAAAACATGGACTTGATAAATCTGCTGGAGAGATACAGGTGCACGGGTTAGAAAAATGCAAAATCCAGACCTGCGGGATCCAAGAGCCACAGGCCAAG
>NW_010104179.1:7398-7632 GCF_000699245.1 Pterocles gutturalis | reverse complement strand
TACCAGCCACACCAGCACACGGACATGCCATCGTAGCCCACACGGTGCTTTCACTGGTGTATATGAGCCTATAGGCACCTCTAGAGGTTTCATTCTATTTTTTCCCTCTCCCACCATCCCACTTCACCCCGACACGCAGCCCGTGGTCATCGCTCTAATCACAGGCTTTCAGAGGACGGGGGGCTGTAAATCTTTTGGGTTTTAAGCCCTTTTCCAGCTTCAGGTTGCCACCTG
>NW_010104179.1:6781-7362 GCF_000699245.1 Pterocles gutturalis | reverse complement strand
GTGCCAGATGCTCTTGGATGCTCCGAAGGCGTGTTGGGGCCGTTTGTCTGTATCACCTGAGCGATTTTTTGGTGTTTAATGAGGGTGTTAATTACAACCCACCGCCAAATTCGGAGGGTGCTCAGGGAGATGGGTGCACATCCCGGCTCATCCCCGGGGTCACCCAGCCGGACAAGGGGAATGTCCTTCCTCCAGGGGAGAATGGAGCTGAGAAAGAAGGAAATAAAATCTGGAAGGGTTGTTTTTGGTGGTTTTTTTTTTTTTGCAGTAGCCTCCTTTGGGCTGAAATCGGGCAGATTTGTGGGCAAAGCGGGTGTTTCTGGCACAGCAGGTGCTATAGCAACGAGGTGAAGATGCTTGGAAGCAGCTGAGCAGGGAAATAAATAAAATAAAAGCCTCAGTGGAAAACAGAGTGATGGATAAAGAAGGAGAGCACCCAGCGAGGGGTGGGGACCGCGGTGCTGGGGCTGTTCTTGTGCACCTTCAAATTTCATTTCCAAACAGCACCTGCGGTGCCCAAGGGACAAGCAGCGACAGGACCAGACCCGCTGTGTGCGCCCACGCTCCCGTGCACCCCAGCA
>NW_010104179.1:0-6771 GCF_000699245.1 Pterocles gutturalis | reverse complement strand
CCCGCGGGGTCCATCCCATCCGCTGTCCCCTCCCGCGGCGGTGGGTGCCCCCAGCACCACCCAGCCTTGCACAGCACCCCGATTTTTGAGGCTGTCCCTCCTCACTGCCCAAGTTTCCACTCTTAAAAAGCAGCTGGAATCGCTTCCTTGCTGGTGAAAACCTCGGATCTGCTGGAGCATCCTTGGCTGGTGGGTGTCGAGATGTGTCCCATCCCAGCACCCTCCTCAGGGGGGAAAAATCCTGCACCCTGGGAGCTGCAGCAGGAAATAAATACCTGCACTCTGATACGGAGCCACCGGACATGCTGTCCATGGGAAAAAAACACCTTTTTATGAGAACTTTCTGGGTATTACATTTGATTTTAGTTTTCCCTTCCCCTCCCAGCCCTTCCCTCGCTGCCACATTTTGGCAGGATTAATTTGAGATAAAGTTACCCTGAGTGACGGCCTTTGCTTTTGTGTTCTCCTTGTCTATTTTCCGCCTCGCTAAACCTAGAAAAACTCCAGAAAAATTCGCCGGCTTCCAGCCTTGCCAGGGGGCCCCGGCTCAGCCGACACTCATCTGCTGTCTCGGCGTTCAACCACGGGGAAAAAAAAAAAAAAAAACCAAAACCAACCCCACCACCTTCTGACAAGGGTTATTTTTATTTCTAATGAAAAGCGGAGCCTGCCGTGCACAGGTGGAGCAGGACGGATGACAGGCGCCGAGGTGAGCACGTCACAATGATTGAGGGCTCACATTTCCCAAGGGAGCCTCTTTTTTTCGGGGAGACCTCCCCCAAGCCCCAGCGTTCAGTGGCTTTGCAGCCTGATGGGTTTGGAGAGGGGTGGAGGGATGGTGTGAGCTGAGCCTCTGGTTTGTGCTTTGCTGATCCCGTGGGTCGGTTCGTGCCGTGACGGATGCTCCGGGTTGCACGGGCAGAAATATGGGAATGAGAATAAAAACCACACAAAGTGCATGAGGGCAACCCAAGAGGTGCAGGACCTGGCTGCCACCCCAGCAGCGTCTGCAATGGGATTTTCTCCTTGATGCAAAGGTGTCTCAGACAACCAGCTCGGCCCCGGGGGGGTTCGGGCAGGGGATGGGGACACAGGCTGGACTGGAGCTGCCACCAGCACGTTTACCAGGCTCCCATCCTGCCAGTTCAACCCATTCTAGAGCTCCATTATTCCTTTTTTACCATTTGCTGCTGGACTTGCAGGAATTATTTCTCCAGCAGGGTGGAGGTGATTAGGAGAACCGCTCCCGTCGTTCGGTTAGATTAGTTTGGGATGGAGAAAGGCAGGGAGAAGCTGTCGCTTGGACAATGGTGTGGGTACGAGTTGGGAAGGGAGAAGGCAGGGAGGGTCCGGCAGCCCGCCGAGGCTGCACAGAGCTGCTGGAGGGGACAGCCCACTCGGATTGGGTTTATGGGGCGATGGCATCCTTCCACGGATGAGCAAATCCTGCTGTGCAAGGCTGTGGTGCTCGCCCTCTCTGTGGGCTCGGACACGCCGACGTGCAACACTTCCCCCTGCAAACCCTCAACTCCCCGAGCCAAGCCCCAGCTTGCTTTCACACCCCGGGAGGGTTTTTCCAGCTCACCGCAGGCACATCGCTCCCGATTTCCGCTGCCGAGCGCCGGAGCAGCCCCGGCGTGGGAGTCGGAGCGTGTTTGTTGACACTCTCCCACCTCCCAGCCACATTATGCAGCTCCAGTAAATGCCCTTTCCATCTTGCTCTGATCATTAGCCAAGAGTATTCCGCTCCAGAGCTTTGCTATAATGAAAGGCACTGAACTTGGGGATCTCAATTAACTATAGCAAACGCTCTAGATCCTAGGAAAATACTTTGCTCAAATTATATTGCAATAATAATATGTGCGTCCATTTACTCCTCCGGAGCGGAGCGGGCATGCGCCATGTATCTCAATTTTGCTTCTCTCGCATGTCATTAGCTTGATACGTACATCTCTTTCCTGCCCAATGCACAGAGTCATTCCTAATTCCTGGGCTCCTCTGCCATCTCGCAGGACAAAATCGAGCCCTGATGTCGCGTGGCACTCCACCTCTGCCTGAGAAATAAATTCCAGCTCTTAACGAACGATACCAAGTCATAATTAAAAAACAGATGTGAGCACCCCGTCCTTTGGCTGTGAACTCCCTTATTTGCCAAGCTGTCACTCCAGCAGCTCAGATCTCTGCAGCTGGAAGGTCATGCTCCGGGTTTGGGGGGTAATTGGGGGAAGGGGGAGAAGAAGCAGGATCTGCAGCCTCTAAATAAGAAATATTTCTTGCGATGTGGCAAGGAGGGAGGCAGCGATGGGGAAGGGTCTGGGCATGGTCTCCATCGCCTCCCCATCAGCCCACAGACTGGGTGGGTGGGTTTATTTCGCTGGTACCCATGTACAGGTGTGGGGGGGACACTGCTCCTGCGTGGGGTGCGATGCTGCCCACGCGACCGGGGCCGGCAGAGCCGTGCTGGTGCCATTATCCAGCCCAACGCCGCTGCCTTCCCAATCTCGCCCAGCCTGCAGGAGTCTAATAAAACAAGTCCACACGTTACAAAATCAATTTCCTCTCTATTAATTTGGGTCTCTTAAGATTTATCATCGTCTTTCATCACCAGATCAAAAGCAATTGGCAAAGTCTCAAATAACCTTTTAATTCCGAGCTGGGAGCCAAGATCCAGATGCACGGAGCTGTGTCCTTTGGGGGGGCACTGCCCGGATGGGATGGGGTTCAGCACCCCGATTCCAGCCCGGGGCACGGGGCACCCGGCCACATCCTCACCTGTGATGAAGATGCTCTTGGTTGGAGCGTGGCGGCGCTTTGCGATGGAATTAATTACATTTCTTCCTCTGCCTTCAATCGAAGCCCGTGCTTTGATATTTATGTTCCCAGTTGTGGGTTGTGGCCTTGATTCATTAAGATTTGCATAGTAATTGTTTGCTTCTAACGATCTGGGAGGACGGCACCACCGGGAGATGCGTCCTGCCCAGGTGCGGGTGGGCGGGAGCCCATCGCTGAGCGGCATCGTCCCCCCCGAGCATCATCACACCTTCCACCGGGGCCAACACGGGGACAGCAAGGGCTCCTGCATCCCTGTCCCACCAGTTTATGCCTCATCCAGGGCAGAGGATCGGGTCCACCCGTATCTGCCATCAGTGCCTGGAGGGACCACGTGCTCCTGGCATCGCTGTGGAAGGGATTCGCAGTTATTTGTTTAATTTGCAGGAGTATTTTTCATGTTAAAACTCCAATTTTCCACTGGACAGACCTGATTTCCGCATGTTTCCTGGACTGTACGTTTGGTTTTGATGGACAAAACGAGCCTGAAATGATCCAAACTTCCTCTCTGGTGCTTAGAAAGAGAAACTCCCCTGTTCCTCCAGCTCGAGGTGAGAACAAATTCATGTGCAAGGCAGCATAAAAGACAGGAACTGTTTCACAATGACGGAAATACCTGATGTTATCGAAATCCTGGGCCAGCGCTGCCCTTTCCCCTCTGCCTGGCTCCCAAACCTTGGCAAAACCTCCATTTCCCACCAGTTCGTGCTAAATGTTGGGCTCTGGACTGGGAGGGGAGATGTGGGAGAAGAAAATTCCCTTGCTGGAGGGGGAAAACAAAAAAAAAAAAAAAGAAAAAGAAATCTTGTTTTCTTGCAGAAAAGCAAAACCCAAGTGGAAGCTCAGGGAGCTGCCGCTGCCTCCCGGGAGCGATACGGAGCCGGTGCGACGTGCCTGGCGCCCATCCCAGATCCGATGCCTTCACCCCCCCCCTCTTCTCCCTCTCCTTGTTGCATTTGTATATTTGATGATCATTTCACATTCACACGGCAGCTGGGTCTCAGCGGAGAGCAGCGCAGCAACGGCGTGGAGCTCTGCAGCTCCATCACCAAACGGCCGATTTCTGCCCGTGGTCCCCTTCTCCCGCCCGCAGCACAGGTGATTCGGGCCAGCCCAGCCACGGGTCTGCAACCGTCCGTGAAAATCTCATTGCTCTCAGCACTCCAGAGTGAGATTCAATACATGCTGCTTACCCACTATCTGATCTTGGCTCCGTTCTTCTTTTCTATTTTTTTTATTTTTTCTTTATTTTTTTCTTCTTTTCTTTTCTTTTCCTTTTTTTTTTTTTTTTTTTTTTTTTAGGAGGGGTAAGTCTCTCTGGGAGCCTGGCAGAGCGACTCTGGGACTGCAGCCCATCCATCACTGTCCATCCCCGCTCCATTCCCACTCCGACCCTGTTTCCAACAGAAACGCAGAGAGAAAAACTTTGCAAAAAAGCAAAATTGGAGAAAGCCACGGACAGCCCTGTGAGCTGCTGCTGGAGGACGATGTGATGCACATCCCACCCGCCCCGTGTGAACGCAGAGACCTGGGTGCCGCAGGGGCCGAACGCTCCTGGAATTTGCAGTTTTTGCTCTTTCGCTTTGCTGGGCGCTGGGCACGGTGAGGAGCACGGCTGCATCTCAGCCACCCTGGGCAGCTGCATTTTTCTGCCTGCAAAGCATCAGAGAAGCAAATTCCCCTTTTGCATTGGAAAAAGTCACTTATTTGGGGGTTTTTTTGTTATTATTTTTTACATGCTTGATCCAGGCAGCCTGCGGTGACGTGACCATGGGAAGGGGAGCAGAGACCATGAACCAAAGAGATCTCCAAAGCAATGAGCCACTGCTATAAATGCACCTGGGTCTCATAGCTCGCATCTACCTGAAAATTGCCTCTTTACTTCCCTTAAATTCCCTGGAAAAGGGCTGGCCAGGCTTGTGATGCTCCCGCAGCTCCTGGGATGCTGAGAGGAGAAAACTCCCAGGAGTTACTGGACCAAAAGCCATTGGTCCCAAAGCACCCGCAGCATCGGATCACTGTCCCCAGCCCTGCCACCCCCTAAACGCTTTGGGGAGTTTAATTGCCGCCTCTGTAATTAAAAGTGCTGCATGGCTGGAGAGAGGAGAAACTGGGGCTGCCGGGGGAATCACAGCAAACTGGAGATGTGGAAATTTGTTGGTTCCACTGCTGGGTAATGAGCAAAAAAGGAGATAAAAGCAAGGGGGGGAAAAAGGGGCACCTGGGGTTGCACTGAGTGTCTGATTTTTACATTCCCTAGGGGAGGGAAAGGAGGATTTGGGTGGAGGAGGAGGTGGCCGGAGCATCTCTGGTTGTGGAGCAAGGAGGAGGAGCTCCCGTCTTTCTGAGAGCGGCAGCATGTCGGGATGGCTTGGGTGAGGTTTGCTGCCGTGCTGGTGGGTGAGGCATCATGGCATCATGGAATGGGTTGGGTTGGAAGGGACATTGAAGGGTCACCTGGACCCACCCCCTGCTGTGGGCAAGGGACCTTCCACCAGACCAGGTGGCTCGGTTTTGATCCGGCGCTGTGGCAGAGCTGGGTTTCCTGGGTGGATGTGCCGGTTCTGCCACGGGCATCCTCCTCGGAGATGGAGAGGACAGCGGTGGGGCAGGGATGTGCGTGGGCACGTGTGAGCTCCAGGTCCTGCTGAGACCCAGCAAAGCGCTGCCCGGGACCAGGAAGATGGAAGGAGGCTGCAAGCAAGGAGGCTGGAAGTATGAATGACTGCCCAGCTTCGGAGTGACAAGAAGAGACCATTTAAATCCAAAGCAAAGGTTAATGATATCCTGACAGTGCCGGAGGATTCGCAGCTTCTCCTTCTCACGGATCCAGAGTGGGAAATTGCAGCTGAGTGACAGCGCTGGGAGCTGGAGATACCAGGGATGGAGCTGGGCTGGGATGTAAAATATACTGGGGACAGTGGCAGTATTTCAGCTGACAAACCGAAAGGTTACGGGTGGATGACAGATGGTTATTTGTACACTTCTGTGATTGAAGGGAAGTAATGTTGCCTTGGCAGGTTGAATGGCAATTGTTCTCGAGGCATGTGCCTCCTCCTTTGGGGCAGGGGATGTAGAAAGGGTCGAACTCCAGCTCTGCTTCGGATAAGTAGGTGCAGAAGAAAGATAATAATAATTAATAATAATAATAGTGGGGGTTTTCCTCATCTCTGTACACCCAATCTGCTTTGCAGATGATTTTCTCTCTCCCGGGGCAGTGATGGAGATCTGACTGGGGATTTCCTAAAGGGGGAAGATCCAACGGGGCGGTGCAGAATTCCTGGGTACCAGCTCATCCATGGTGGCTGTGGGGTGGGTGCTTTCCCTTTGCCAGTGCAGGGGGTTTGTCCTCCATTTGCTGGTGCTGGAAGAGACTCACAAATTGAACAGGGAGGGGGCACGATGATGCTCCCCTCGCATGGGGAACCAGAGCTCAGCTCCCATCCTGAGGGTGATGGAAGCTCCTGGTTCAGCATCACAAAGAGCCGCTCGGGCTCCCGCATCACAAGCCCTTCCCAGACCCTGCCTGCGTTTCCCCAGGCAGGTTCCTACTCTCCTTCTTCCCTCATTAGAGACACACACCGAGTGCTTTGCAGTTTCTTAAGCTATTCCCAGCCAGCGTCCCCCGGGACCCGATGCAGAAATGCTGCTTCTTTGAAGGGCCCACACCAAAGCCTGTATCCGAGCTTTGAACCTCCCGTGTGTTGTCGCCCGGAATAATTCATGTTAAACATTTGCTTGTAGCAGTGCAGGGACCGGAGCTCCCCTTGCTCCTGGGCTGTGCTGGAGTGGGGAAGGGGGTGAGAGCATCTCTGGAGGGATGCCCATAGGTCTGCAGAGCCCCTGGGGAGCAGCACCGCTCGTGGAGTTGATAGGATGGGGATATGGGGCAGTCCTGAGTCCTTGGAAAAAATCAGTTGTTAAATTGTTCTTATCTCAACC
>NW_010104178.1:0-31739 GCF_000699245.1 Pterocles gutturalis | reverse complement strand
CCCCTCCCTGCTACCAGACAAAACCCCTCCCAGAAAACCATAACAACAGTACATGCCAAGTATTTTGAAATAGCTTTAAAAACTTTTCTGTGGCAGATTTTTTTCAAATTGTGAAAAGTCCGTTACAAAATCATGGCGCAGAAAAGAGTTTGTTGGCATCTTCCAATAAAACCCCATATCATTCCCAAGGTCTCAACAACATCAGGAAATTTTGATAATTTCAGACTTTTGCACCATTAGAACTTGCAACAATCACTGGTTGTCAAGTACTGCCATGCTACAGTCTCAACACTGCTTACCACCTCACCACTTGGGCCCTCTCTCCATAGCAGGAGTTGCTGGAAGCACGGATTTCTAAAAGTTTCAGATTAGTCAGGCACACCACAATTACCTTACCACTCTTGGCAATCTGTTGCTCTGCGTTACTGTCTGTTGTGCCTTTTGAACTTTTATTCAATAATAACTGAAGTACATTTTGGTCCACAGGGACTTCTCCACCTTTTTAACTTTATGAAGTTAGTTTCACTTAAGTGGTCTAAAAAACAAGCACAAGTATAAATTTCTGCAGGACTAGGATCTTTAAATGTCACCTCCTCTCAGTAGGAAATGTCACCCTACGTAACACAATGTAATGCAACAGCCTCTTAGTCAGAATCAGGTCTCTGGAAACTACCACAGGGAAAATATATTCATCCAGGAGGCAATGAAGCAGATAGTTTCACTGAAGTATAACTGGGTAATATGTTCTAAATTCCACTTATTTTTACAACAGCAAAAGTATGTCTAGAAAACTCTTCATCAGAGAGTGAGCCAGTACAGGGCATTCTGTATCAGTCCAGAAATTTCCAGCCACCATAATGCTAAGTTTTGCTCAGAGCATAGAGCTACTCCCACCACTAAGTACAGCAAAGACAGTATTCTGGGGTATAAAACACCTAAACTGCTATGGTGGTTTGCCCTTGGCTGGCCCCAAGTACTCCCCAAGATGCTCTATTACTTTCCCTTCTCAACAGGACAGATGGAGGAAAACAGGACAAAAAGTTCATGGGTTGAGGTAAGGACAAGGAGATCACTCACCGACTACCATCACAGGCAAAACAGACTCAACTTTGGTAAATCAATTTATTACCAGTTAATCAGAGTAGGATAATGAGAATGAAGAACAAATCTAAAAACGCCTTCCTCGCAGGCTCAACTTCAATCCCAACTCTCCAATCTCCTCCTCACCCAAGAAGCACAGGGGGATGGGGAATGGGGGTTGCAGTCAGTTCATAATGCTTTGTCTCTGCTGCTTTTTCCTCCTCACACTCTTCCCCAGCTCCAGTGTGGGATCCCTCCCATGGGATATGGTCCTTCATGACCTTCTCCAGCATGAGTCCTTCCCATGGCTGCAGTTCTTTAAAGAACTGCTCCAGCGTGAGTCCTTTGCATGGGGTTCAGTCCTTCAGGAATGGACTGCTCCAGCATGGGTGCCCTATGGGGTCATAGGTCCTGCCAGAAAACTTATACCTGTGTGCCTCCTCTCCACAGGCCACAGCTTCTGGCAGAAGTCTGCTCCAATTAAGGTTGTCCCTGGCTGGAGCTTCCTTCACCCACTTGCTCCATCTTGGAGTTCTCCATGGGCTGCAGGTGGATATCTGCTCCACCATGGACTTCCATGGCTACAGAGGTTGGTTTTCATCATGGGCTGCAGGGGAAACTCTGCTCCAGTGCCCAAAGCACCTCCTGTCCTTCCTTCTTCACTGACCTTGGTGTCTGCAGAGGCGCCTCTCTCACATATTCTCACTCCTCTCTCACAGCTGCTATTCTGCAGCATCTTTTATCCTTTCTTAAATACGTTACTCCAGAGGCACTACAAACATTGCTGGTGAGCTCAGCTTTGGTCAGTGATAGGTCCATCCCAGAGCCATCTGGAACTTGCTCTGTCTGACACAGGGGCAGCTTCTGGCGTCTTCTCACAAAAGCCACCCCTGCAGCCGCCCTGCTACCAAAACCTTGCTATGTAAGCCAAATACAATTGCACACATCCTAAATCACTGATGTCAAATCCATTGTCTTCTACCAAATATTCAAGCCCTAGCGTCCTGTCTCTGTTAAGTTTATTTTAATTATTTCATTCAGAAGGAACTGACCATTACATGAATTATTTTTCTTGTTTCAGAAGCCAACCTAACCATATAAACCCTGTATAAAGACAACTGGAAAGTTATACCTGAATGTTTTCTGTTATGCTATGTAGTATGTATACTGCCACTGAGTGACTAACATTGTGTACGTGAGCATGCAGTTATCAGATGCTCAATGGTGAAAGGATGTAAGTACAATATACATTATTTCTATACTGCAGGTAACAGAACTAATAAATAAAGGAATTGGACTTGTAGGCATTTAAGTGACATATTATTATCGGAAGTAGGACCCTGACATGTTAAATAATATCAAGTCCATGATGTTATGCTCAGCATATGTATTACAATCCCAGTGTGAGATGTGAAATACTAGAAGAAAAATATTAGAGCAGAAGTGTGAGTAAACTTACTTCAAGTTCCGGTTATTGAAGTCTCTGTCAGTTACACAGCAATAAGTGAAGCTTCAAGATGTTGGCATAAACTTTTATAAGTAGATTGCCTTAAAAATTTAGGTGGCCAAAAGAAGCAGTTAATTCTATTTGATACTTTTTTCCTTAGATCTTGTTATTAAAAAAAAATAAATGGAAAACTAACAGGACAAAAAGTTCAACGACTTTCTTTCTTATTTCCTACTCCCTTCACTTTCTTTAAACCTCAGTGATATGGTAAGATGTGGTAAGGTATGAAATTTTGCTTGCTAAGATCTGAAGCAGCCTTCATGACATATTTTCTTACTTCCCTGATATTGAGAAAGGTTAGCAACTGCTGAACTGGGGTGATATTTCATATACATTGGCAACAAGTATCCCTCTGATTTTCTTTTTAAATTTATTATTTTTCATGGGTTTTCTTGACAGCCTTTCATTCCTACAATTGAGATGAAAAGTAAACCATTTATATTTTTCATAGGTAGAAGATGGTACATGAAACCTTTTCAGGATATATAGTATGGTTCCTATCTATTGTCCACTCGAATTTTTCATAGAATGAGCCAACCCTGCACAAGTTTAGCTAACCCATCTTGTCTCTGAAACAGAGAATTCCTCACACCAAGAAATACCAGTTCTTTTGGAGGTGATCACACTGTGCCTTACACACAAAACTCCTCCCAGTCTAACATTTAGAAATATATTACAGGTTACATTAATTTTAAGGCATGCTGTGGCACACATGAAGGTTATTGGAATAGATACAGATGGAGATTATAGTCCCCCAAATTGCCTTCCATTGGTATTGCTTCTCTTCTGAAAGCTATTGTGTCTCCAGAGCCCACAAGACAGAGAAAGAGAAATAGAGGGGATACAGAGTTTATAAAACAGGACAAAAGATGACATAATGGTTAGACACAAGAGCCTTTAGAAATGTCTGAACAATTTATATAGACACATGCAGAGATCAAAACAAGTGTCCTTGTATATCAGAATTTTTCTAGAGAGGCAGTTCTCAGAGCTTTTTGTACCATATTTCTGTAGAAAACAGAAAGAGTTCACCTGCGGGTTTGTATTTAGAAAAGATCACTCAAAATATAATAATTCATACAGATACACAACACTTGCACCAGACATATCAAGCAGCATAGTCAGTATCTGTATACTCAAACCAAAGAAAAAACTTCACTAATTAATTCTCAAGGACTTTTCAGAGCAATAGTTTGTTAGCATTGCCATTTGATTATCTGCCAGCCTTGGTATCAAGTTAAAATAAACAAACAAAAAAAATAATACAACTAACAACAAATAGTATAACCAACAACAAAGTAAAAAGGCAGCTTGCCTGGATGTCAGACCTCTATGCAGTGAATTATAATGTTTGTATTAATCAGCTTGAGTGACATCATATTTGGGAGCTGGAGATGATCATGGGTTGGGTTTTTTTCATACCTTCTCTGTTCTGGAGTAATGACCTCCATTTTTTCAAACATAGAACATTTTGCCAGCTACAGGAATAATACTGAAATCTGACACATCTACCTTTAGTGAGCATATTCTTAAGTTTGTCCAAAATCAGAATATAAATCAGCAACTATTTGAAACACTGTCCTTATTCTGTACCACAGCCACTTTGCTGCCCTGCATCTGATACACTGTTGAGGCACAAGCTGCACAATGGGGAGCGGAAAAAGAAACCTCATCAATCTCAGCAAATCTAATCCAATGATATAACACTGTTTCCTAACTACTCCGACAGCAAGGTGATTAACATTCACTATAAGCAGAAGTTATGTTCCTTGTCACTCTCATTTTCTCCCAGGTACTGCTTCCCCGTTAAGTACATGCTTAACGATGTTGGGTAACTCCAGTTCCAGACCAAAAAGCTTTCTTCAAATCTCAGAAATAGGATGTACAGGAATATGTAGACCCACCATGCCTCCAGCTCTTATGGAAGTAATGAATTTGGTTCACCTTACCTCAGCTTCTTATTATACTAACTTGCATTCTCTCCCCTGCCTGGAAGTGCTCTCATTCATACTTCGTACTCAATTACTCAGAATCTTTGGAGATCCTGTACAGTCTTCTGCTTACAGCTGTGCATATTATACTAATAAGCCGCCTCAGGCTGACATAATTAGGATTAACTAGTTGAAACATTCATTTCTAAATCTCCATCTCCAAAGAAATTTTATTTTGGATGGTAAAACTACAGTAGTAGTAAGATGCATGTGCCAAATCCATCTGCAACATCACATCAGCCAAAGCAGAGTCTTCACTCTGACATTTCAGGAAGGTTTTACCTCTTGGTAGATGAACCAATGAAGGTGAGGAGAAATTGCCGCATACTCAAGTGACAGCCCATTTAACCTTTTAAGTGTTGGCCCCCAATGTTCATTTCATTTTCTGCCAAAGGTTAGCTGCAGAAAATCTGCTTACATCTTTTTATCCAAGTTCTTGATGAGCCTGGCGGGAACAGCATTCTCAACTGCTTTTAGAGGAAGAATCAAGCCAACAATTCACAATTGCTTTGTCTTTCCTCAGAAGCAAGGAAGAGTATTTCTCCTGTAAGTCAGTCTGAGAGTGAAACAACCTGAAAAAGCACAATGAAAAGATGCATGCTCTACCAGCTCACCAGAAAATCCCTAAAATTGAAGTGCTGAAAGATTAATTTCATTTCAGCAAAAGACTTGTTCCATATCTCAAACAGTAGAGAAAATGTTGAAAAAAAAATAAAATCAGTTGCCCTCTCACGGCTGGTCATTCTCTGCTGTCCATACTTTGTAGGTAGATTTTTGAATCCAGTTATTTTTATCATCCCAGTACAGATATCATCACACATCAGCAACATGAGAGCATTGCCTTCTCACCAAGCCCATCACGCAGCTTTTGCATATTTACTGCTCTCAGGCACCTGATTTTTCAGAGTTTTTTTAATCACTTCTGCAATGTCTGGCTGTACACCTGCAATGAGGAAGCTCGCAGCTCTTGAAGTTCAATAACTACATATGTGACAAGCATTTTCTTGTGCCTCCTGAGCCCATTTTGACTCCTTTTCACCCCAAACCATGCCCCAGTTTCATTTACTTATTGATCACTTAAGCGGAAATCCAGTTTAAAATTTCTTTGTCCCTTCGGCTGCTTAGTCTGCATTTTGCAACATCACCTCCCTTTAAGGCAGAATATGAATGGAAAAATAAAAATACCTTTATATTTGGGTCTGCAAAACTTAGAAATCTGTCATTTTTTCAGCACTATTCCTCCCATCACAGGTACGAGTCCCCTTTCAGCCTTCGCAGGATAGACTCACTGTTTCCCTATAACAACGGTCTCTCCTTTAGTTTTTATAAACCTAATTTGTTCTGCCACTACTTTGAACAGGTTTCAAAGACTTGCAGCACTTTAAAACATGAGCTGTAGCCTAGCAGAACTTTGTCCTGCTGGGCTACAGAGGTTCCCCTGACAGTCACATTTCCTGGATGTTTTGAATACTTGTTTCTAATCCTGTCTTTTAAACCCAGCTGTGTTTCACAAGGCTCATCAGGGAAATTCTCTCCTCGTAGGATCTTCTCATGTTTTCACTTCAATTAAGCTAATTGTAAGCAATTAAAATTCTTTCCTTAATTGAAAATACAAACATTTTTTAAGAAAAATATTCAGAATTTTAAAACAAACTTTCTAGTGACAAAAAAAATTCTAAAGAAAAACTAAGCCCCTGAAGCAGAGATTGAAATCTCATGCTGGCAAAATATTATTTTAAATCAATTGTTATATATGTATTTATACCAACCTTGTCTCTTTTTTTCTGCAAGAGTTTATTTCAAAGGTCACATCTCCATCTCTCAGAGGCCTATTAATAGTCCATACTTCACCCACCTGTGAGCTCATTTCTCCAGGCTTTTACTCCTCGCTGTGCTTACCTCTATCACTTCTCACTGCCACAGTTTCCTGCTTTTAATGAGTTCCCAACAGTCTTGGAAGCTGCTTGGTTTAAGGAGAACCATTAAATCTTCTTACACATCACTCAGGAACTGTGGTTTTTTGTGTGTGTGTATGTGTGTTTATTTTCTTTTGCAGAGGGCTCTTCTTCTTCCACTTTGTCCCCACCTTATCCTCTCTTGAATTCAGAAACATATGGGCCTTGGAGATCTGCTGCTACCAAATATGAATGTCATGGTCTCTGGGGTTGTACAAAGCAAAGCGCATAGCATGTGCAGTAGCTTACATAGTTTAATGAGCATGCTGCTTGGGAGATAGCAGAAAAATGCTGTCGATGCTAGGTGACACAAAAAGATCAATGACAGGTCAGGAGAAAGCAAGAGAAGTGAGTTAAAATGCAGATGTCCTGTGGCTCTTGTGGGAATCATGATGGTGAATGTTTACTAGTGTCCTGGAAGAGCAGGTGAATAAAGAGGTGGAAGAGATAAGGAGAATGCAAAATTTTTATGTTAATTGAGACTAACTAGATGAATCTAATATGGAAAATGAAAAATATCAGGATTTAACACAGCTAAGAAAATGAAGAACAACAGCAAAAGACTCCCAGTGAAGACAAATGCAAATAATGTACAGAGGAGAAAAATGTGAACTAATTATGCACAGAGATGGGTTCTGACTTCAAACACTCGAGGAAGATGTTTTCAGTTAACTCACTTGTATGCTGCAGTAAGTATATGTACACACACGCAAGGCTGTACTAAGAAAAGAATTCATTGTAATATACTAAAAACTGCTAACAAATGGGAATACCATTCTAAGGTGTTTCATTTTTTGTCTAAAGGCTGCAGTCATAATCTAGAAAGAACCAAAAAAATTAAAGCAAGAAAAGAATCATACTGGAGAACAGGTACAGGGACTAATAGTTGCAAGAGGAGAACGGCTGGATGCTTACAGGTAGATGTTGTTGCCATCCTCGCCATGTAACACAAAGATGAATTGGAAGACACAGACTGATGAGTGGACAGAGGGATGCTGAACTTTAGGGCTGAAATAAGGAGCCAATGACAGAAGATTTCATCATATCTGAAAGAGACACTGAGGTTCAGGTCTGCAACTTGGATATTTATAGGCACAGTCTACCCATCTGTTATTGACACATGGCTAAACACCATGCCACTGGAGACAAAAGTTTGGAACTTGGTAACTTGTGCTGCCAAAAAGAGTAACATGGGTTTCTTAAAGACTGATTAAAGCACCAGTGAAGAGTGGGCTTGATTCTACCTTGAGTATCCTAGACTGTTTTCTGGTGATTTCATATCTTTGCTCTCCCCCCTTAACTTGACTAAATCTGGAATGGAAGCCTAATGGAAGAATGAAAGGAACTTCCTAATTTTGTCTTACTTCGATGATGCTGTTTCTTCTTATATTCACGAGTGATTTTTTCCTTATGGAAATCTAAACAAACATTCTTTTGCTAACACTTTTGAGAGTCTGGGGAAAAAAAGTCAGAAATTAAAAAGAGGATTTTAGTGAGTGACCATTGTTTCCAGGCCCTTTAGTTTGAAAGGTCTTTTTATATATGTGGTTTCCATTGCATTGCTCTATAGAAAATTCCTTCAAGGGCAATCACCTACCTTCTAAGATATAGTACCTAACAGTGCACCTACATATAGAGATGTAAATCAATCTCATCAGAGCCGTATCAGCTTTTGAGTTATGGGTTGGCCTGCCTGTACCTTAATACCTGTTTGTTTTCTTCAGGACAGTGAAGGAGACAAAAAGGAGAAAGGGAAAATTCCAAAACCTTTTAGTAATGTCTATTGGGGGACTTTTTTGTACAATGTATATTCGTTCTAGGCCTAGTTAGTGTTTGTGTTTCCTGTTTGCTTAAAAGTATTCAGATTTCTAGCACTATTTGATCTGTATTTATAAAGTAGAAACCTTACCATAAATTTTAGGTAGTCTGATCACTGACTTATTTAGTATTTTATGCTGAATAGCCTTCTGCTCTAATGAAATTTTGCAAAGCATGAAGAATACATCTATTCTGAACTTGGTTTCTGAAGCGCATGCACTAGATATATTTAAAAAGGATTACAAAGCCAAACACGTGAGAGATGAGAAATGGCCATGCTTGTATCAACTATCCAATGTTTACATAATAAAAAATCAGTCTTTAGCATCTGTGAAGCATTTGGATTCACTGGTGAAAAGCCCCTGAGCATACTAATACTCTCTTCATGATAGTATGCAGTGAATACCCAAGGGATCATAAACTAAATTACTAAACAAGAAACAAATATCAAGTAATATTTCAGTAAGTAGCTACCATCTATCCTGTGCATTGAATAAGAATGAAAAAAATAGTGAAGGATAATGTAATTTAAGACTGTTGTAGTTGGAGCTGGTCAATAGTCAGACTAAAACAATGAAATAATGGCTCCTTTTTAAAATATTTTAAATTTCAAAATTCCAATGAATGAGAAAATTTAAGAGGCAAGAAAAGTATGTAATGTTAAAGCTTTAAAGACATTTGGGAGTACATTGATCTAAACAGAGATCCCAAGGCTGCCCCTGGAAACCTCAGCACTGGGATCCGGAGCTGTTAGACTTTTCTTTACATAGCAGAGGTACTCCTACACCCTCCCATTTAACCTGAAGATTTTGTGGGTGGGTTCTCAGCGTGCCCTGAAGAAGTGACACAAAACCCTGAGACTGGCATCAAGAAATGAGAAAATGACAGACAGGAGAAGACCTGGGTACATAGGCACTGATACAAGTTGCACAGCTGGCCAGTCACTGATTTTTCGGGTGTTTGATTACAGGGTCTTATGAGCCTGTCCATGAAGAGAGCAGGAAACCTTTCTGACTGCATTTTGACTTAATTTCCGTCAGTCTGATAGAGCTCTACAAACCCTTTTAGTTTTGAAGGGTCAGCAGTTTCTGACGCTGTCTCGTTACTTATATCCTGGAAAATTATTAACCCTCTGTAATCATGCTGCATGTGCACCTAGAGATCATTGCGCAGACACCCCCAAAGGCATTTCCTAAATTCTGAGCACTTAATCTTGATGCTCTTTTATAGTGACTTCAGAATTTTTGTGTGTTTACATTTATGTGTGTGCTTCTATTTTCCTTAAAAACAAAACACCCAAAACAACAACAACAAAAACTAACAAAAAAATTCCAGAAAAAACCACAACATACACAGGCCACGGGAGAATTTGTGGAGCTCCTTGTCCCTTTCCAGGCTCTGAGAGACTGTGCTTTAGTGACCACAGGGTCCTCCCCGCCTGCTCCCAGTAAAGACCTCTTCCGCCATCCTTTAAACCTGTTCCTGTCCAGCTGTCATCCCTCTTTTTCCTCCCACCAATCATTACAGATATGGTCTCTTCCCCATCCAGTCCCAGTCTGCACCCCCTGTGCAGTTCAGCTCACCTCAGCCTCTCCTCCCTGCAGCCCTACCTCCCCCTTGGCACATTCCCACACTCTTGTCACTCATTTCCCCATTGTTACGGATCCCCCTCGCCCCCCAGTTCCCAGCTGCCTGCCCAGGTAGGTAACTGACTTCTGTGCAACAATAAAAAGCAACGACAGTGCTAGTTACTTAGTGAGCTAATGTCCTGACTGAAATGCAAGCAGACATCCAGCTCCTTCTTTGGAAGGACTCTGTTTTTCTCTGGTAGTAATTTACCTGTTCTTACATTAAAGCCTTCTCATAAATCAACACTTTAAAAACTGTAGCAGATCACTAAAACAGCAATAAGTTTTATCCTCAAGACAATGAGCAAGTCATACAAGCAGTTGATCCAACCTTTTGAGACAAATAAGATATAAAAGAGTGAGTGTTGGATAGCTGGAATGTGGAAATTAACATTTTGCTGCTACCAAGACTGATATAGGATTTTTAATGAGCATGCATTCTGGATCCCAGACTTCAGTACGTATTCAGAAAGGGTTGTCTCTAGCAGCAGAGCTTTACCTTCTCCTCACTGGGGTGTTATTTGTCCAACAGAGACCCAAAGTACGCCGAATGCCAGCCACTGGCTCCTGAGGAACAGCAGTTTTCTTTGGACTTCTTCCAGTCACATCACAAACGCAGCTATTCTTCACTCACACTACGTGCTGAGATTGCAGCTCAGGGCTGAATCATTAGCGTACAAGCAATTTTATCAACCTGAAGATTTGTGAGCTTGGATAAAGATCCAGATGAATGTCTGGATAAAGCTAACGGTAGGATCCCCTACATAACGTGCATTTTCAGAAAATCCTGAGTATATTTCTGTTCATACCCTTGCTATCTCTAGCTAAATGGCTAAATGGCTGAAGCTACAATAAAAACTCCTTTAGCCAAGGAGTAACAATTTTCCATTATTATAAATAGTGCTCTTTTATCCACCACTTGGCAAATCTAAGACTGCAAACCAAGTTTTTCTAAACAAGAACATACTGCTGCTTGGGGTGGAGGTGCTTACTTTTTTTTTTTTTTTTTAATAGAATTCAGCTATTTAAGGCAGAGCCTAATAATTAAAAAAAAGAGTTTAGTTAAAAATAGGGGTTATTTTTCTTCTTAACCATAAAGGCATGTTTATTTGTGCTGCTCCAAATACGAGTGAAAGATACTTTTCTATTGAATTTCAACAGCTTCTTAATTTATATTTGGTTACTCTTGCGTTGTTTCTCATCACGTCTATGCAGGTCAAAATGCCTACTTGCACACCAAAGCTTCATTCATTAATGAACTGTTAGACTTCAATACAAGCTGTTACAATCAGGTAACGATTTCAACTGAAATACAGACTTTAGGAATCTCTGAAGCACAACAGCTCCTGCAACTGTTATATTCAATGTGACAACTCCCAGCACCCTTCAGTGCAAGGTCAGTTATCTGATGGCTATTAACTATCTTTAGCATATCACTGAATTTTCACTGGAGCATGGCAGTGGTGCCCATCCATGGTCCTGGCAAGGCTGGAGTTGGGGTAGAGCCAAAGCCAAGACATGACATGCTAAAGAACTGGAGTAGCTAAAGATCCTTCCAGTGCAAGGTCTGAATCTTAGGTGAACTTGTGAGCCAAGCAGAGAAGCAAGAAGATGAGTCACACTGAAGAATAAGGCAGAAGCATGCTCCAAAGCCACATTGAATACTGTGAAATTAAGGAACCTAGAGAGGTTTTGAGATGCAGGGAAGGCAGGGAAGAAGGATGTCCTGGAAGAACATCAGGAATAGGAACGAAAAATTAGGCTTGTGCAGACAGTAAAAATTATCAGAAGAAGTTGCCAAAACTCAAAAACTAGACTCTTGAAGGCTATCCAGGCAGACAGCCTTTTGCCCTTGTGTCATCAGAAGCCATTTAGCATTTGAAGTGTTTGTGTGAAACCAAACATGTTGTTTTGTGCTCCTTTTTACAACATGGTCAGTTGTATGAACAGTTCACCTTGGCATAACAGTTGACCTACTGACTTAGCTAAATCTGATAAAGATATAATTAGACATAAGATGTAGCATTCTAGCACAAAATCCAAGTCAAATAAATGAAAAACTCGTTACTCAGGATCTTATTTCATGCTCTTATAAACAATTTTAATATGCAGAATTTTTAGCATCAGACTCAGAGAACAATAAACAACAGAGATAGCCATTATGCCGGTGAGACCAGGAGTTAGACAAGATCATGGAGACTGACAGACACCTCCACATCAGACTTCTTCTTTCTAAATAGCTTCAGGAAGTATCTGTCCCTGTCATTACAATACTATTTTAAATGCTGAGTGTTTAAATGCAGATGAAATTAATCTGAGCTTCAGACTGCTCACAAGAGTGGTGACAAATGAGGACAAGCTTAAGGAGGTGTCATCTCTGACATTGGCTAACACTGTCTGGTGGTTGCTTGAGAAGATTTCTACTGCCTGTATCCAGAGTAGAGCCCTGGTTCAATTTTGACAGTCCAGCTGGCAGTAGTTCTGTCACCAGGTTTTCCTTTAATATATGTAGCAATTTTATGAAATTAATGAAAATTTCATATTTCTTCTACCTTTTAATGAAGGTAATGACCTTTGTATTCAATTCCTTGACAAGCACTGGCATAAAATAAACACAATTTTTTGTAGACTTTGGAATGATGTTTTTTAAATGTCCAGCTATCCTGTAGTCTCTTGAACTCTTTTAAAACTCATCATGTTAGAGAATGTGGGAACAACCGGATTTCTCTGCCTGGATAACACTTGTAGGGGATTATGCAGATTCTTCTTATGTTTGTTTTATTTGCATCCCAAGACATTTTGAGGTCTTTAACACAGTGATGCTTATTTCCATTTTTCTTATATTAGTCTCAGATGCTTTTATGATTAGTGTCTTGCTCTAACACTGATTAATGAAAAATGTACATCTTCTAAAATAATAAGCCAATAAAAATTATAAATCATGGTTTTTTTCAGAATATCAAAGAGAAAGTATACTGCAGCTGGCATTCAGTTTTCAGGAGTAATCCTCTGATGTGCTTAGTGCTTAAACTTTTGTTAAATTCAATGGCAATTGTTAAAACTAAACATCTAGCTGGAGCTACTGAGTAGCTATACCTCTTGTACAAAATAAATGAAACAATAAATAATTAGTGAAATTTCAGAGTGAGAAACAGTATAACACAGTTGTGAAAACAACAGCTTTTAGTCTCCTTGAGTTTGTCATCTTGAACCCCTAATAATGCTTTTTTAAACAGTTGCCATATTTTGTTGTTGTTATTTAATTTTTATTACTATATTTTAAGAATTTTATATTTATTTTCTTTTATAATATGAGTAGGTGCTGCTGTCCAATGAAATTTGCTGCCCAGTGAAATGACTGGTGCCTAACCCAGTACCAGTCTGATGCTGGTACCAGAACCATTTTGGAAGCCAGTCTGGGACTGCTTCCATTTCAATGCAGAATACACACAGCTCATCACTGGACCAAACTCATTCTTCATTTTATCTTTCATTTCAGCACAAATTCTCTCCCAGATGACGAAAATAACACAGAATAGTAATAAAAGTCTGATCAATATCTCAGTGTAATACCTCAAAGGTCTCATCTTAGTGAGAATAAGTCTCAGAATAAAACATCCTAATAAAAAACTTTTTATTCCCTCAAAAATAACAAGTACAAAACCCTGACAAAAGCACTTTTTTGTGGAAACACTGAAACCGAGAGCAAGTACTTCTGAACATCAGTTTAAAACTTTTCTTCAGATATGTCATTACATTTTCCCTAGAAATTGCCCAGTTCCTTTGGATATTTTCCAGTCCTTTTTGACCTACAGGGTGAACAGTACAAATAAGGTTTTATAGCACAAGAGTGGAGGAAGTATTTGCTGATATTGTCTGGTTGAATGTTACAAAGAGGCAGACAGAAAGATTCTTTGAAATGAAGTCTTCAAATTTGCCTTGCAATTTTTTATGCATAAGTTGTCAGTTTCCAAGATTGTGTGTACAATGGAACAAGGTCCAGGAGCTGTGTACAAATAGCAATTTGCGAAGGTATTCTAATCAGAAGTGCTCACCTAACAACACTGAATATGTCTAATGACTTGAGGTTAGGGTAGGGCAGAGGAAGTTGGCAAAAACGGAGGTGGATGCAGCCACAAACTGAAGAGGAGAGCTGAAAAGTCAGCTACTGCTTGGGAGAGGGAGGAGAAACTACTACTCTCTGTGATCCCACAAGAAACTCAAGCCTTAAATTTGGAAAAACAAACAAAATTTTCTCTGAGGAGGGCAACTGCTGGTTAAGGATGAAATGTCCAATATCAGCATTTAAAGTCAGTTAAACCTAAGGGTTCATTAGAGTGAACGAGACGAGGAAATAAATTACTAATATTGAGAATTTCAGTTGGTTATCCATGTGACCATGTAAAACTCTACCACGACACAAAGTCCAGTTGCTATCTCTGTCCTTGTCTTCCTGGCCAAGATGTATTTTTATTCCCTCTGTGCCATCAGTACATGTGTAGTCCTGACTCAAAGCATCCACAACTGATACTGAAGAGAAGTATTTCTGTTTCGGTATGGATAGGTTTTGGACTTAATAATATTTTGAAAAATTGGGCTTCAAGTGAGGTGTATCTGACTGTTTTCTATACCAAAAGAAAGGGAAGGAGCTGTGGCTAGAGTACTGCTAACTGAAATCAGAAAGGAAAAATAGTTTAGGTAGAGTAAGCACTGCTGCTTTCCTCCTGTATATGAGGACAAAGTTCCTGACAACAGATTACAACAAATAACACTGCTGAAAGCTATCAGAAAGCTAGATGAATCTTCATTTTCTTGTTTGTGCTTAGCACATCACCTGAATTTAAATTCCTGTCCTGGGTTAAGCTGAGACAGAGTTAACTTTCTTCATAATAGCTAGCAAGAGGCTGTGTTTTGGATCTGTGCTCAGAAGAAAGCTGATAAAAAGTGATGTTTATGCTGCTGTCAAGGTCTTTCAGCTTCTCTGGCTGTCCGCAAACAGGAGGATTTGATCTTAGGTTTGGGATTGAGACCCAAAGTGGCCAATAATCTATTCCATAACATACACGTCATGCCCAGTTTACAGGTGAGGACCCTCCAGAAGATTGTCCCTTTTGCTCCGGGTCCTCTTTTGCTTCGGATCATCTCGCTCCAGGTAGTCCCTCTCCCAAGGCTGCTCAGCTCTCAGTCTGGGATGCTCGGATTGTTATCTCTGTTCTGTGAGTGCGGTTTCGGGACTCTCCCTGCTCTGGGGTCATTAGCCGGGAACAGGCTGAGCCTTGGTCATCAGGTGGGGGGCCAGTAGCACTGTGTATCACTCATTTGTATATTTGTATATAGTATTATTTTCAATATTATTGTAGTTTAGTTATTAAAATATTCTTATCTCAACCCATGAGTCCTTTTTTCCCTATACCCTTTTAATTCTCTCCCCTGTCCTTTGGTGGGGAGGGGACTGAGTGAACCGGTGTGTGGGTTGGCCCCCAGCCAAGGGCAAACCCATCACAATTCCAAAGAAAAGTCTTTGGGACAAGTCAAACATAAGTCTTCCATAATTACGTAGACTTAGTCATGCTCCTTTCAGGTTGGTTTTATCAGTTACTATTTGAAATCTCTTCCAGACCTACTTTCTAAAGACTGATTTTTTCTGATGGTGTGCAAATGCTGAGGAAGACACACATCTGAACCCACTGAAGTCCACAACAAAGAGAAAAATGCATTGGCAGCCACAAGGGTATGACAATGTGATGTCTCCGGTTCCAGAATAGCTACTGCACAGCAAATGAGACTACCGCAAAAACAGCACCGTGGAGGGACACCCAGCCTGTGGAACTGCCTGCAGAATGAACAGGGGTCCTCATGAGGTGAACATAAGCACACACAGTGTAAAATAAAAAACAGGATCAAGTCTCAGAAGATGTCACAATGTAAATGAGTCCTGATGGAAGATGGAATGAATGGTGCTGAAAACCCCCAGTCAAGGAGAGCAGTGAATTACAAAATAACTACCCCATCATGCCAAGAAGTTCAGGACTGCAGAACAGACCAATAACCTCCACAGTCATTTTCATTTTGAAAAACATAATAAAAACATGTACTTCGTTGTCATGGATATTTTTGTCAGGTGGTAAGACAGAGCATATATGGGAAACACTTCTGCTGCTCAAGGCTTATCTGTGCACAATAAATCAAAAACCACTTTTTTTTTTTCAGTGCAAAAATATATACGGATTTCATATTAAAAAATTCAAATGTTCCTATCAGCCTTTTACTCCAGTTAATGAGAGAGCTACGAATTTAGTAATCCTTTGTTAAGAAATGTTTACCTCATACGATGTTTCAAGTAATAGTTGTCTGTTCATTCAAGAATCATTTCCTAGGAGAAGTTCAGCAAAATAGCTGCTCATTACTTACAAATATGTTACTAAATATGTGGTGGTACAAACACTGTGTTTGGAAGACCACAGCTGACTTATTTTTGAAATTACATTTGACTAGCTTTGGTCAGAACAAACACATGAACTGAATGAAAAAAAAAAAAAAAAAAAAACGAAACAGTGTAGAACTGCTTGATCTCAGTGGCAGAATGACTTGCAAAAGGATTTGGTTGAGAAATTACACAGAATCAGATAGAAAATTGATGAAATGTGCTGTCAGGAAGGTGGTGGAATGAGTGACATACCTGAAAGGAAGTTAGAAGATAATGATAATGAATGTGAAAGTTTAGGAAAAAAATAAAAGCAGAAAAATTGATGCATAAAAACATCAGTGAAAAGAAAGATTCATGGGAAATTGAAGCAAAATTGTTTTCTGTATTTGAAAGTTCCTTCAAGTTCCTTTGTAGTAGGACTTAAGGACATTTTTGCAGGTGTGAGTAACACAGCCAACCCTTTTCATTGTTAACACAGCAAGCTGTATTAAACAAAAACGAGAGTCTCAACAATGCTCTTTATATAATTGTCAGCCATTCAAACTAACAGGATAAATGATGCCACATTACTACTCACATAACACAATTAGCAAACTCCAGGATACTCAGAGGAAAGCTACAGGGAATAACTTGTGATTAACTGATAAAGCTTGAAGTGGTTTGCGCATGGGATCTGGTTTCTAACTACAAATAGGAAGCACATTCATAGAAATTACAGACAGTTCACACACACACACAAAGGAGCAGGGTACACTTGCTAAAGAAATTCTTGCTACCCAGTCATAGAAATTATGAAGATGAGACCTGCACATCTTCTTTATTCAAGCCTGGAAGGAAAGAGACAAGATGCTAAGAAAGCAGATTTCCTGTTTTGCAGGCTGACAGTCATCAATATCAAATGTCATTGCATGAATCTATTTTTAGTGATCTGATACACTTTTAATTACACCTGCAACAATTTCGTGGTCCATTAGTTATATGTCTTCCAATCTGCCAAAACCCAAATGTGGGTCAAAACTTATCGTTGGGAATGCGAGAAACACATGATGGTAAGAATTCTGAAATTACAGAAGGCTTATCTCAGTAGCCTGAACATCACTTCCTGTGATTTTGAGATGTTTCCAGTTTTCCTGTCCATGCCAAAAGACAAGAGACAAACAGGAGGTAAAGGTAGAAATTCTCAGTTTAAAAGTTCCGTCTTTGCATTCTGCAGACTCCCTGGCAGAAAATCTGAACTTCAGATAGCCAGAGCGAGGATTCACACCTCCAAAGCCAGTGTCTTTTTAACGGATTTGAAGAATTCCACTGGACATAAAGAAATAGTGTCTACTTCTGCTGTGTCCAAGTGATCCCCTCCTACCCCTTAGTTACTGTGGTTTCTGCAGAACCATCCTCCTGAGTTGGGTCCTACCCACTGAAGGAAAGGAGTGTCTACAGCAAATCCAGGCAACACAGAGTCTTCCCTGAGTTTTTCAGTAGGGTTCCTGATATGCCATATTGCTTTACGGAGGAAAGAATATTGAGGCATTTGCTTCACTTCTTCTCAGATCCTCCAATTTAACAGTCTCTGGCTGAATAGGATGTAGTGAGAAGAGGAGAGAAGGAAAAGGCAATATAACAGGAAAGCCAACAGACCTTTTAGTGTTCTTTGATGGTGATAAAAGAGAACACAGAACTAGAACTAGGAATGAGTTTTTATGACCAAGGTAAATTAATAAACCTGTAAGGAGAAGGCTAATGCAAGAGGCAGGGAAGCCTCTTTGTTTCTCTCTCAGCAAGCTGCCAGCCAAGCTGACAAACAGCAACAGGTTCAAATCAGAATGTTCCAGGGACTATTGCGTTTCTCCCCTGTCCTCTTAGATGGCCTCCTAACGCTTTGAAGCAAACAAGAAAACTTCTCCCCCTGCGTTTTTAGATTCTGAGCCACCAGAACTGCAGAGACAGACATTTAGTTAAAGATGGTGCTCCACATCCTTGGAACCACGCTTATTTTGTCTGCAAATTGAGGACAGAATTATGAATTGATTCATTAAGCTCTTCTCCTTGCACAATTTGAGCTGCATTGGTTCTATGGAAGCTCACACACAGTTTACACCAGCTGTTCAGAAGGGTCTTTTCAAAATTCTCTGCTATGTACTACATATACACATATATATATTTATATACACACACACACACAGGCATTTTCCTGTCACCCACTCACCAACAGCCCAGGAATCTGTAGTGGCTTTAAAGAAGCTTTGCAGCAGACTACTGCTGCCACTTTGCTACAGCAGCTGACAGAACTGACAGCATTGGATATAGGGCACAAACACGAAAGCTTGTCAGTACTAGTATTTAGCACAAAGCCTCAGTATCAAGAGTATGTCTGAGAGTTCCTAGAGCCTCTGCAGCTGTCAACCTTCTTAAATGTGAAAATGCAGATTTCGGTTTTAAGACAAGCACCCAGCTAGGAAATGTTATTCCATTGCATAATAAAATCTATGTTTGCTATATTTATAAGAGTCAGTGATTGTGATGCGTGGAGCAAAATTATTTCTAAGTCACAGTCAACGTATACGCTAACTCAGATTTTGATTTTAAGACATAAGCACCCAACTGGAAGATTATATTATCCATATGCATAATAAAATGTCTTCTATGTTTAGGATAGCTGATGGCATCGATACATGGAACAAGTCAGTTCTCCCTCGGAGAGAAGGCATTTTTCTGTGCTTCTGAACATATGCTTTGATCACATATAAACTCATCAATAATGATCCTTCTTTTGGGTTCCTTTTGAACATTTTCTCATTTACCTTTCTCTTTATCATCTTAGACAGTGAATCCCACGCCCATATAGTCGTGGCTCTTTCTGTTCCTTGAGCACATTCTTAGCAAGTGTATTATTAAGTTAATAAGGTTTAACTTTGATCCTTTTTCTGAACAAATCAAGCTCTGTGGTCAATTTCCTCCCATTTTATGCTTTCTCAAAAGCTTCAGCACTATGAGTAAATTTATTACCTCTCTGATACGTCCCTCTAGCATTTATATTATGAAATGTAGCCACATTGACCACTGAATAAGCTTTTCTATTTCCTTTCTTTATAGGCCTTTTTTCAGGAAACAAAAATAGGGGCAATATGGTATAGTCTCTTTCCCCTGCAATGAGCATTTGCATGGATAATACTTATGAATTCTGATGTGAGTTACACATTGCGCAGAATGACGTCACCATTCAGAAACGTACCTGACAGAAAGCCTGTTCAGAAGACTGATCCCTTTTTAATAAATACAGAGAAAAAAATGCACTGGAAAATGGAAGCTCTTTAGTCTTAGAAATATTTTATAACAAAATTAAATAAAATTTTGTTTTCAGTTCAACACATAAAATATCTAAATAATGTAGAACCTTTACTATAAGCATTAAGTATATTTGTTTACATTTTAAATAGTAATTCCACAGAAGCTGGAAAACTGTCTTTTCCTTGAATTATATTGCATGCTTCAGACTGTTCCTACAGTTCTTCACTTGGGGACAATTTTGGGTTAATTTGGTGGTATACTTCTTCATTTGTAAGATTTCCTTTAAGCATCATTTCTAATACCAGCTGTATGCAGTTACCAGTGTATTTATGCAAACACTTTCTTAGGAAGCATGAAGCAAATAAGAATGAAAAAATAAAGAGGTAGATATTGCCATTCAAAGGAAGTAAACATTCCAGAAAAGATTAAAAGAGACAAGAAGTGAAGAGAAAACAATAGAAAGTTAAGCTCTTAGTAAAATCTGAAAGCGGGTCTGAATATGTAGTTAACAGATGCACAGCTTACAATAACAAAGTTATAAAATATGCCTAAACATTTTGAAGGGGGATCAAATCCTCCTGTTTCAGTAATGGTCCTATTTATAACAAAGAGCAGAAGCTAGGAAGATGTTTTTCCAGAGTATATCCTTCTGTCACTGACTGCTGATGGGATTCTTCGAATTGCTCTGTGGCACAGAGAGTGAGAACCAGTACTCAAGTCTAGCTGGGCCACCAGCTGTCCTAGCACAATAAAAATACCTACTTTGCTATGGACCTGATCTGAAGCAACACAGAGGGTATTAAAATGAAGAATAGAAAATATTATTTTGCAGGGAAAGGATGAACGTATTTCAGGGGTCATTGTTAAAAGGCATTTTTCCTTCCAAAGTCTGAAAGAAAATATTTCCAGGAAATCTAAGGCTTCTGATTCCCATCGAGCACAACGGAACCTGTGACATGGGAACTGATGTTTCTCTCAAAATGTCAGGATTACTGACATTTCCCACAGAGTTCCCAACCCAACAGAAGCTATGAATTTACCCAAAGTGAAAAACACCATGGCCTTGTGTGTTTTGTTGAGTTTAACAAGACATTTATATTTCTTTATTTGTATATAAGCCACCTATGGTTACACAGGTGAACTCATCTAGAGAAGAGAATGACTGATTAAGCCAACACTTTATATTCTGTTAATAAAAACATGAAGAAAGGCAAATAAGCTGCTGTTGAAATTGTAAGAGATTTCTGTGTGGTTTATATTGACACAATATTCACTCCAAGGGTGTAAACTGACACCGTAAGTGCTCTGTATCCAGCAGCCCATATAGCTCCATTGAATTTCTGGTCCGTCAGATGAGATACATCTGAGACATCAGGGGCCATCAAAGACTTGGTCACCTGTCTTCCTTTTACACCCAGTGTAGAGAAAGAGGTACTTTTAAAGTGATTCATTTGACTTAAGTAGGACATCTGCTTTTGAGGAGATTAATTTCATCATAAAATGTCTTTTTCTTTTTCGGGGGAGATAAGGTCTATATAAGATTTTTTTTATAAATCTAGCTTAGCTATAGACAGATACATTGTCTATATCTTGTAAAAACAATAGGAGCCATTATACTTCTGGTCCCCATCCATGTCCATTTTTCATTCTGAGCAACCTCAATTTCTCTTCAACATAGGAATCACCAGTATAAAAACAAGTAACAGAAGGATTTATTTCAAAAGTATCAGGTAATGCTTTCTTGCCTGTCTCTAAGACTTCCCGGAGTCAAAGGTGTTGACACCATCTAGACTCATTTGATGTACAACAGAAGTTTCACTGACAAAAAATTCACAGTCTTTTCCTAATCAGTATTGATTTATTACACATTCACAGAGCAAAAATTCAATAAAGAATGCAGTAAAGGAGAACAGATGCACCAGATCTGTGCATAAGAGCAAAGAATAAGGACTCCCAAGATAACCTTCCATATTGAAGCCAGTTTACTATGACTTCTTATGCTCATTTTTGCCACATAGGGACTCATTCGTTGTACAACCGTGTGTGTACATTAGCAGTGCAGGAGCTTCTTTACAGCACTGCCTCATCTTTAATGATAACAGTAATGCAGAGACTGGATCTGCATGGTCTTTCTATAATGACTGGGTTTATTTTCCCCATCATATTCCTAGTAGTAAGGCAACAATTATTTAAGGAAAAAAAGGATTTTATTATCTATGTTTAAGGTTGACCAATGTGAAACTAAAATCTGGAAAGTATAAATTACACATATTTTACACCCAAATGTTCCTATAGACTTTGAACTTCAATTCCCACCTTTAATCAGTCTAGATAAAGACTTTCAAAACCCAAGTCAGAAATAAGCTTTGTGCAAAAGCACAGCATCATTTATTTATTTTATTGGACTTCTACAGTGATCTGACACATCCTTACGTGTATATAATAAAAAATATTTCTTAAACTTAGTTTATTGCCTGCTGATTCTGATGTGCAATCTTCTTTTTAAAGTTTTTTTTAATTAACTGAGAGCAATTATTTTCACATTTCATTTTTCTAGAAACTGAAATATGTATTTTCGAAGACACATCACTGGTTTATTTCCTTCTCCAAAAATAATTATGAAGGATTTTTGGGAAGATAGTAATTCACTTGATGAATTTATTAGTCATATATGCTCTGCCATTTATAAATAATATAATAATTGCTTTACTATACTTCTTGCTATTTTTATTATTATTATTATTATTATTATTACTTTTTGGGAAGAAAGGGGATCCTAGGTGTAGTGAAATGAGAAAATCCACAGTGTATTACTCTGAAAACTTACAAGTTGCTGAGGCTGCAGAGAGAGATAAAGACTACAAGATAGGATACTAATTGGAGAATATGTAGTCCTAAGGCAATGCAGGGCAAATTGCTTAGGTGTGCTGCAGAGAAAGTGTCAATGCCTGTAGTAACATAAAGAAGGCTTTAAAGGAAATTGGGATAATACACATTTGTGCCAACTGGCTAAAAGTTAGAGGCAGAAACTGCCTTGTATGTTAAATACTAAAATGCAGCAAGTTCAGCCCACAGGTGGGCAAGGCTGCTGACGCTAAGCCTGCAGGAAGCCATGGCCATGGCCAAATGAAAGCATTAACTTTTGAAACTTTTCCAGAGCATGGTCTTATTGCTGGCATTTACTTTTGGTGGCAGGCTGGAAATCACAAACAGCAGGGCCTCATTAACATGCACACATTGTAATTTTAAAAAAATGAAAATGAAAAAAAGAAGGAGCGTCTCATCTTCAGAGCAAGGATTTAACAACAAAGCACTGCAGATTGAGATCCTGCTCAATCTACCAGTACTTCCCAAGACAAAAATGTTATTGCACAATTTCCCAGATAAACAACTAGGCATGCAACATCCTTGACTTTTACTGTGAGGCCATACACCTGCTAATACAGCAAATTCAGTTTCTCATTTAGGGTTCACACAATTATAGCTGAGCATTGAGGATTGTATACCAAGCACTTCTAACAACTTCAGAAAGTTCATGCATTGTGTTAGCAAACAAAATAAAAGACAACCTGATGGGGTAACATACAGTCACCCTCTTAATAAATATGTATTTCTGTTTCCTAGTGTCTATAATCAGTTTACAGTGCATCTTGATTTTGCATGCAGAGCTAACAGAAAGAAAACTTGGGAATTACGAATATAGTAATAACTCTAGCAACTGCCACCTTCCGCAAACTCTGTCTCATGTGAATCATCACACATCATAAGGACTATTCTTACAATTACGTGGTTTCACAATTTGTTGTAACAGTGTTGTATTCTATGCAGCAAGTGTGCTAGTCGGTGTTCTTAATAGCCATGTGGATTCTCTGTTTCTGCTTACCATTTATTGCAGTGTTGATTGATTCAGAACAGTAGTCATTATGACGCAGTATGGGCTTTTAGAAACTGATAACACCTCTGAAATGGACACTTCATACATTTCATTGACATGTAACCATGGAGTATGCTAGTGTGTGAGTTGTCTTTGGAGACTTCAAAGGAACATGTGAAAATTTAAAAGATAAAAACATGAGCTTAGAAGACACATGGCTTAGTATCACATCTGATATCACAGCAGTCAATTCAAGAGTGCTCTCATATTTGGAAACTTTTTTTTTTTTAAGTACAGTTTTAAATGAGAAAAATCCTGGGGAAAAAAAAATGAGGAAGACAAAGGGACAGAGGCAGACAGAACGTTCTTGTACTTGAACTAAATGTGACTTATCAGGATTATAATCATGTATACACTGTATTGGAGAAGACAGTATTAGGAGATCATTTCAAAGCTCAAAAGAGAAAAATAAAAGACTTGAAGGTCAGTCTGAATTTGAAAAAGTTGAAAAGAGAAAAAAAATCTACTGATAGCTCACAGGACATCAAGAGGAAGAAGTAACTTTATGCACTCCTCTCTTTTGAAGGCAATTCCATCCACAAGTTCTGCACAGAAGAGGCCTCTGGGTTTCTCTTTCTGTCTGTGACATGGCAAAAGTCACACTTCAAAGTGTAGGAAAAAATGCCAAGCTCTCTGATTTCAAAGAAACTTCATATGTTTCTGTTTTTTGTAGTAGTTCATTATTTTTTCCTTTTCTTTCAGTAGCTCCAGAGCAACTCAATAATGACCATCTCTTATCCTTCAGGTTAGACAGAGACTGATGCAAGGCACAGCTAGGCAAAATGCCTTTAACAGTCAAGGCTACAGCAACCAAAAATGTTGCAAACAGCAGAGAGGACTGCTTTCACGGGTCTTTGTATTTAGTATGCAGTACTTCACAGGCGTGTTTCAGAGCTGTGTGTTGTAACTGGGTTATGTGTTTCGCAGCCCTCCTTTTGAGCATGACTGGTGGACAGCTAACCCTCAAACAAACCGGAGAAGGGATGACTTCAGCAGAACAGTTTGAAGAGACTTTCATTATAGCCAAGAGCTTTCAATTCCCTTTCAAAAGCAACTTTCTCTGGGCTTGCATATGCTATATGTCCCCAAAAGGTTAGAAAATCAATAAGAGACTTCTCTGCATGTTCAAATACCATCTCCTTGTCCTTCAGACCATTTCATCCACATTTGAATACAAAGCACGGCTAGAGGTTAATTGCTGCATCTTATCAGCAAGTTATCTTTAAAGTCTTCCTGAGAAAGATCTTTTTGTATAGAGCAATTGTATATTCTGTGTTTTTCCCACCAGTGTTCCATGGTGTGTTTCAGCATATTCTTTGGTCTAGGAACCCACAGCAAGCAACTGCTTTTCCTTAGTTTACCTATGACATTTCATCAGTTGAAAACACCTCTCTTTGAGCTTTCTTTTTCCTGAGAGCAATACCCCATGGTGTGTCCCATGCACAGAAATCAACATTTAAAAGCCCCTGCTTCATTATTTTGCCTTATTTCCCATCCTGATTGAGTGAGAAGGGCAAAGGGCAGGGAGCCTGACGGCACGCGATTATGGGCAGACCCCAGACAAGCAGCGGTGAGGAAGCTGTTCAGAGGATGTTTCTGAAGGATGAATATTTATGATTTCTTATCCTGTAACCTATTTCAAAGTATAAAACCCACAGCACAATAATGCTCAGGGCTTGGCAAAACCCACAAAGCAATAAAAATCATTTACTCTGTGAAGGGGAAGGCTTGTGTGAAGGTAATTGAAGGGAGATTTTGACTATGTCTTTGATACTGACTCTGACTTAACTGTAAATCCGAGGGCTAAACTATGTCTGCAGCTATGCCTGTAGTAAAGAACCAACAGATCTGGGTGGATGTAGATACGAACAGAATTTATCCCATGATGGGAAGTTTGGAAAGTAGATTAACTTCCTGGGGAAAAAACGTACAGAAAATCACCTTTATGTTTCATCAATGCCTTCTCAAATTTTAATTAATTGTTTAGTTTAGAATAAAAACCTTTTAAAAAATGAAAAAACCTTTTATTTGAAATGTTTATTTTTTTTTTAAGTCCCAACTACTTAGATTACAAGGATGTTTTGTGGCAAAATGTTCCACTTCATCCCTAGACTCACTTGTCATCGAAATGCAACAGATCAAAATTGGGCATGCTTTTTTTCAAGCACCTTTAGTCTCAGTTCTCAAGAACACCATCAAGAATTATATTCAAGGAGTCCTATTCAGAAACAAATCAAACGCCTCACCTGGGAATTTTGTATCTCAGAGACAGGTGTCTAAAGATGTCCAAAATAGTTTGGATGAGTTGCCATCTGGAAGAGACTCTTTCCTGCACCTCTGAAGGAAGCCTACAGTGACTGAGACACACTGGTTTTTAGCAGTGCTCACCTCTACAGAATTAGTATGGACACAGCTGGGCAACCTAGCACCTGCTTCAGTCTGAGAAGGCAAAATCCAAATATCCTTCCACCTGACTCCCCTCTATGGTTTATTCTGCTCCCATTTTCAAAAGATTTGCAGGAAGTCTTGTGTTCAGCACAGAGTGTAGTGGTGGCTACCACCTTCTTCACAGTGAAGCTAGAAGTGGAGACACATCATTTGATATAATAACTTCACAGTACAAGAAGGGATCAGGGAAAGCAAATTCCAGTGTTTTCCTCATTCCAGTGTCATCACTGGAGCAGGTGGAGTGACCTGGGCATTAGGCAGTAATTATTGCCAGCAGTCCTTGGCAAGGGGAGGTGTCGAGAATTTCATGTCCTGGCTGGTAGCCAGATCCTTCATGAACATACCAATTTACTCGCTGCTTAGTCAGGAAGGTTGTTGTGAATCCTCCTCTGAAACATCAAGCTCCCTCCTTCAACCCTAAGTTCAGGACCACAATAGCTATGGCCTTTTTTTGACTCCCTGGTTAAGTGTTTCACAGCATTCCTCTTTCCTAGGTAAAAAAAATATGGGATTGCTCCTTGTCAGCCCAGTGGTAGCACTGCAGCAAGGCTCAATAAGCCAGACAGGCTTTGTTCACACAACTCACCTTTGCAGATTCCTCTCTCAAAATTGTTAATCCACTTCAGGTCCCCTAGAGAGTCTTTAACATAACTCTTGCCCTTGGGGTTGGCTACTTTGTGCTTCTGGGCACAACCAAAGAGATGGATTTAAGCTGAATTCCCTGAAAGTTTACAGAGGAAGCTGGGGTGGGGGGGGGGCTTGTCTTCTCTGAGCACCTGTATATACTCAGGGTGACACCACACATTTGAACCTTGGCAGCCTAGAGTTTTGCCCTTTCCCTCGTGCCTGGAGGACATCTTTCACCTGACCTTCATGCAAGAAAGAGAGGGGAGAATGCAGTGACTAGCAAATTTGAGACTGCTGGCAGTTTGTTTTCTCCTCTTTTTTGGATGAAACAGCTTTTATCTCTGCAGTCTTTGTGTGTGTGTGTGCGTGCGTGTGTGTTTGTCTACTAGAGTGTATGTGTGATCGAAGACTGTGCTTCCAAAACACAGGCGAAATACAGAGCTACACAGGGAAGAGAGCAAGATGGCAACATGGTTTATAAAATTACCTCCAAACTGAAATCCAAACTGAATTTGTGCATTTGGATCAGGCAGATGGAGCATAATAGCATAACCTATCCTCTCAGCCTGCCTGGACACTCACAAGATGTAAAATCTGTTTAAAACAAACACACAAACAAAACAAACCAAAAACCAAAAACAAAAAAACCCCAACCAGAAAAGCACACCTGCCTATTTTCATAAATAAAAACAGCTTTCAGATTAATATTCTTTCTCTTCTTCCTTCTCTTGCCACATTGCATGACATTGCATGCTGTCCTGGCTCTGCTCCTTACCACCCACGAACCAAGAGATTGAATTCATTGGCTCCAGTCTCCCCATGAATCTGTATGAGTTATCAGGCAGCTCCAGCTACCCCTTCTGGATTATTTTTCACTGTAGCTTTGGCTTGCTGGAGCAACAGTAAATCTTTAGTTCATTTCTTTCTACATTCCCTCGTTGCTTGCAGGGTCAGACAGAGGGAACCTCCAGCCCCGCCAAACAGAAACTACTCGCAAGATGACAAATGCCCAAGGCGTGAGCATCCCTACAGACTCTCAGGTGTTATATTGTGGTGGTGACTGGATCAGCCAGGATACCAATAAGACAAAGTAGACTTCTGGCTTGTTCATCCAGGTGAAAAAAATAGATGTTTCTAAAAAAATCCCTGGTTTATTGATCTGTGTACATTCCTTGATAGCAATTAACTGTGAAATGCCTCAGATTCCTATAGTAAAGTCTGTTAATTGGTTTGCAGTAACAGGAAGGCACATCCCTCCCTGCATTTCAAGCACCAGCAATTCTAGAACAAGGATGTTTTTATGCATGTATTAAAAAGATCTCAATGTATTATTGGGAATGACATTTCAAACAATAACCTGCTTATATGCAAAGTGAACTGAAAATGGCTCAAAAGTAGAATGGGTTGCGCAGATCTGCCCCAGTTCTCAGAGCACTGAGGCCATCCTGCCCAAACCAGGGCACCTCAGCTCAGTTTCATTTGTGTAGCACACTGCCCCGAGGCATTAATAAAAATGAAATTTACTCAAAGGTGTACCTCTCTAAATCAGATTTCTATATCAATATCCCAGTCAAAAAGAAACAATTTGTGCCAGCTAAACTCACCTAAGCAAATGCAGAGAGCAATAAGAGAAAGGTCATTTTCTAGTTGTGATAGCTACTTAAAAAACAACCGTTTAAGGCACCACATACCTTTACTGCACAATTCCCTGGTAGCACCTTCATGCATACTTGTAGCACAGCACTCCATACCGTGACAATGCTAAATAACTGTGCTACTTGACAGAGAGTTTGTAAAGCTTCTTAGGAAACAAAAATGCTTAACCAGGTCACTAAATTGAAAGGATACGCAGGAAATAATTTAAGCACGAATGTTCATCATATAAGACCTTTGCATATATATGCATTGCTAAATCTGATTCCAGGCATCAGGAGGAAAATCCTTGCATATAGGTTCCTTAATCTGTTTCCAGCAGTGGGTATGACCTCCTTTAGTCCTACGACATGTACTTAAACTGAGGGTAAACGCCCCCAGTAGAATATAGCTGTGCTGCAAGGTAGCAGAACTATGGCAAGCAACAAACTATCCTAGGTGTGAAATATTTCAGTGTAAATACAAATAGATCATATGAGATCGAGTCTTATCCTGTCCTTTATATTGCAATGTCTGGCTCCTAAATCTCTTCCTCTCTTTGCCACAGGAAAACTTTTCTAAACTGAACCAGTCAAGAAGGAAAACTGTCCCTGTCTCCAGGAGCCATTCTTCTTCCTAGCATCTAATAGACAGAGAAAGCAACTGATATGAAAAAACATGAAAAGTTCAGGGAGAAGAGCAGCCAACAGCAGTTCCAGGAACACATCCTAAATTTGCAATTCTCTCCATAAAGGTCAGAAAACAAATTTCTGCCTGCATTCTCCTTTTGCAACAAAAGTCAAAATAAAGTCTTATCTAGTGCTGTCTGTATTTTTTTACTTGATTTCGTTCCTGGTGCAGAGAGTATATGTCTTGCAAAGCATGTATTTAATCAGGAAGTCATGGTTATATGCCTCAGATGGTTTTGTTTTATGAACGTGCATAAAGACGGCATAAGATGGCGTGAAGATAAAAGCAACCCAAAGTGGCTATTCTGAACTGTTCAGATGTGTGTTTTTTTTGTGAAACTGATGCATAGCAGTATCTTAATGCACCACAGATGTTATAGTATGTAAACTACCTGTGTGTCTACAAATTTGGGTGGTAGAGAGTCTCCTTTTAAAGCAGCACAATCACAGCTAGGCAGATAAGACCCCACCTGGAGTACTGTGTTCAGATGTGGGGCCCCCAACATAAAAAAGACATGGACCTGTTGGAGAGAGTCCAGAGGAGAGCCACGAAATTAATCAGAGGGCTGGAGCACCTCCCCTATGAGGACAGGCTGAAAGAGTTGGGGTTGTTCAGCCTGGAGAAGAGAAGGCTCCAGGGAGACCTAATAGCAGCCTTCCAGTACCTAAAGGGGGCCTCCAAGAGAGATGGGGAGGCATTCTTTATCAGGGAGTGTAGTGAGAGGACAAGGGGCAATGGTTATAAGCTGAAAGAGGGAAGATTTAGACTAGACATTAGGAAGAAATTTTTCACTGTGAGGGTGGTGAGGCACTGGAACAGGTTGCCCAGGGAAGTTGTGGATGCCCCATCCCTGGAGGTGTTTAAGGCCAGGCTCGCAGAGGCTTTGAGCAACCTGGGCTAGTGGAGGGTGTCCCTGCCGCAGGCGGGGGGTGGAACTCGATGATCTTTAAGGTCCCTTCCAACCCAAACCATTCTATGATTCTGTGATTCTATGATTCTATAACCTTCAACATGCACTGTATTTGCACATGTTTGTAGCATATTAGATTGTACTTAATAGCTAAGCATAGGACTACAGCAGAGGTAGAAGTATCCCACTTTCGCGTAATTCTTTTCTGAAAAGTCATTTGCAAGACCAGATGAAACTAATCTATACTCTCTTCCAGGGGCCAGCTGGGAGTTACTGGCTCTAGAATGCAAGTGGGTACAACATGAACCCAGCCAGGGACTTGAAAATTAATCGTAATTTACTGAGTGAATAATATTTCAGCTGGATAAAGTCCATCCAGAGTGCATGGGCACTAATGAAGCCATAAGGTAAGAGCTGACGATGTGTGGTTGGGTTTTAGCAGGTATGGGCAGGGGTCAGCCATTTGGTAGTATGAACTTAGACCAACCTAAACTTCTGGTATAACTTCACCATAAGGAAAATTAATGGAAAAACTCCACTCCAAAGGCGAGTAATTAGGTGTAAAATTAATGTTTTTGGATGACTAAGAAAAAGTGTTTTTTTGTTTTGGTTCATCTTTAATTAGATGAGAGACAAATATTGTGTCACATGCTGTTAGGGCTCAATACCAGGCAATCAGCAATATAAAGTTCAATGTTATTTACATTTGTTTTCTCTCTCTCTCACTCTCAAATGCATTCTGGTCCTCCCACTCATACATAGTCATGTACAGAATTGTTCTTGGGTTATTAAAATGCAAAGGAAATTTCTGCATCCATTCTTTAAACAAACACCTACTGAAATATTAAGATTTGCCCAAACCAGTACTATGGGGTATCCCTCGATATTCTTATTCATCATCACTGCATTGAGCCTCAAGTTGACATATCACTCCAGTAACATGAGAGAAAACAGGTATCTGCCCATCATTATTCCTAAGATGCAGGGTGCATCCTTTGCTCCCACTGTAGAAGTCTATTTCAGACATGAAATACCTAAGATGGACCTAAAATTAATTGTTTTGCCCTGGGATGCAGAGTCTAGAGTTAGTCAAAGCTCCATACAATGTCCCAAAACCAAATCATGAACTCCACTCAGGCAAAAGTTCCTTAAGTGGGAATAAAATTATTTCACATTTTATCTCCTTAGGTATAATTTTCACAAGGACATAAAACAAAGACGGTAAAACAGCTTCCTCTGGACTGATGCCAGCAGTCTAGCAGAGAATCTCTGGGTGTGTTTTTGATATGGACAGGAAATCCGTAATGAGAGAGAATTATTATCCCAAATTGTTCCATCAAGGATGTTAGTAGAAACGGCTTGGAAAACTTTTTCCTGGGTGTGACAGTTGTCAGAAGAAGAAAAAAGGATGCTGTTTAGACTTGATTTTATCAAGCAATAACACAATTCAGAAGTTTGTTGTAGAAAATAATCGTGGATTTAGAGATGATAAGTTATTTCTGTTCAAGTAAAATCAAAGAATAAAAACATAGGTCTACAGCTAAGACTGAATCAAATAACTAAGTACTGAAAAGTTAAAGAAACTTCCTACTAAAATCAGATAGATAAAGGCTCATAGAAAACCTTGAAAATGGGATTTCTTCGTGAAAGGAGCTACCATGATCCTGTATTCCCCATCAAATGAAAAACTTGGAATTATCCACTGGAATATTTAGGGGAAAAGAAGTCTGAGAATAAGAAGGATACTGAAAATAAGAAGAGACTAGAAAAAAATGCAAATATCACAGAATCACAGAATGCTAGAGAT
>NW_010104177.1:0-1601 GCF_000699245.1 Pterocles gutturalis | reverse complement strand
CAGCACAACAGCCACTCCTACCCACCGCCGCGCTTCTCATCCTCCCTCACCCCCCCAAAAAAACCCACCCGCGCATCTTAAAATGACAAAAGCATTTGGGGAACATACCCGGCCCAACACTGGGAACTGGGGGGAAATGGTTAAAATTACCTTACAAGCGAAATTAATGGAAAGCTACTGTTCAATGAGCGGGTACCGTCGGAACGGGTGATTTCGGGAAGAGGCCGGAGGAGCGTTTCGACACACCGCTATGCTCCTATTCCTGCCGGTGCGCAGCGCAGCCACGTGTGCACTTCGACGCCGCACGCTTTTGCGGAGGCAATGAAGCTGATGTAAAAGGCTGCGCATTGGTACCTCGCGCTCATCTGCACGTGCGCGGCCGCGCTGCGGGACCCGCCCCGGCCGCACAAGCAAAGCCTCGAAGAGCCGAGAGCGGAGCTTTCAGCTCCCCCGTCCCCAGCAGCGTGTTTTTGGGGACGCGAGGGCAGGGGCCAGCCTTCTGTGGGTGTACAGTGGGATGGTCAATACGATGCGACCCCAGGGTTACCGAGAGCGTTACAAAATTAAACACAACTATGAAAATATTCATGTGATAACTTTGAAGTACCTTTCCCGAACATCGTGGCTTTCGGAAAGGGCCCCAGATACCATAAAACACCCATCTGGAAACATTCCTTTAACATCTCCATCCACAACACAGTCTCAGCATGTTCTCCCTCTGACCTGGCCTGTGGAGGTAGGGAAGGGTTTGTAATCCATGTCCTCTCAACTATTTAGATGCACTTCTCTGCTATTTTTGATTATGACCTTTGCAGAACATAATATGAACTGTCACTCGCTTTAAGAATAAATTCTGAGGAGATAACTTAGAAGGGAGAATATTCCTCTTTGCATTTTCTTCAGCTTAAGTGAAGATGAGCAAATACAAATAAGAAACCACTGGAACCTGCTACACAGAATGGTCAAAAAAAAAAGTGGGTTTTCCTCCCAGACGAAAAGCAAAGCAATACTTTTTGAAAAAAATTCAGCTTGAGCTAAAAATACAACACAAAGCGCCGTGCTAACCTGGCACCTAAGAGACCGCTCTGCAGGCAAGCCTGGGGCCAAGCAGCACGCGTCCCCGCTGGCTGTACGAGCTGCCACCAGCGATGCAGAGATCTTATGGAGGCACCTTTCAGCTGCCGCCTGGGTGCATGTCCCATGCCCACCTCCGCGCAGGGTCCGACCGCATCTCTTTTGGCGTTCAGGGCAGGCCCAGTTCTGCTGGGAGACAATCGCAGGTCAGAAGGGACACTCGGGTTTGCCTCCCGCTCGCGAGGGGAGGGCAGCACAAGCGGGACGAGAGTTACGCTGCCCGCAGATTGTGCCGCACAGGCAGAAACACCGTCCGCAGACGGACACCCTGCTCTGCCCCAGCCCGGTATGGTTTCTAGCAAGGCTGCCAGGCCTCCCCCCGGCCCCGGCAGCAGTGGCAACGTGTCACATCAGAGGCCCTGTCCCGGCGGAGCGGCATAGTTGCCCTACCTCCGCGCAGCTCCACACATTCACTGCCTACTGGGGGCTTAGGTAGCGACCTGCACCGCAAATGGTATTTTCGTTGT
>NW_010104176.1:0-2066 GCF_000699245.1 Pterocles gutturalis | reverse complement strand
AGGCCAGGGCTGGGGCCACCGCCGCGGGGCCGGGGCTGGTGCGAGGCGCGGGGCTTCACCCCAACAGTTCCCCCGTCTGAGCACGTGTCCGGGGCAGGGGCGAGACTCGAACCCGCGTTTCTGGGAGCTGCCTGGGCACGGAGAGCGCCGGGAGGGGAGCGGGGTGGAACCGAATCGAACCGGATGGAATTGGATTTATTCAGACAGGATAGAACAGAATTTAATGGAATAGAAAAGAAACAGGAATAGGAACAGAAAAGAATGGTTGTGCCTCTTTCCTTTGCCCAGTAACCAAAGTGCAAACCAGGAAACATCAATGAGGTTCCCCAGTGCCTCACGAGACTAAAATCGTTACTTTTAGAGGAACAAAGCAGCAGGGAGAGCAGCCCCGCTGCCGGTGACGCCCGCAGGTGATGGGGCAGAAGGCAAGGCTGCGTGTCCTGGTCCTTTCCTGCCAGGTAAGAAATAGGAATTACCATTCCTACAGCTCTTCTGCCCAGCCTCCCAGCACAGCTGGCCTTTCGGGGACCAGGACACATCCAGCCTAACACCTCAGTGCCAAAAAGGCCCCGGGGGTGAGAAATGAACCCAAACCCGCAGCCTGTGTGGAGGCTGGTGGGAGGCAGGTTCATACGCCGGCAGCGAGAGCCGGAGGGAATTCCTGAGCCCTCGCCCGCCCTTGGGTCAGCTTGTGTCGTCGCTTTTCTCATTCTCATTTCCCTTTCTTCCCAGTTTGGTGGCTGCTTCCAGCTTTAGCAAAGACTTTGCTTCCTTTGGTTGGGAGGAGATTTCCCCCGTAGAGGCGGTCGCCCTGCAGCACCAGCAAGCGTGGGAAAAGAAAGGTTTGTACCTGGGGCAAAACACCCCGAGCAGCCGTCCTGACGGGGACGATGGACCCCCAGCTGGTTATCTGGGCAGGAACAGCACTGGAAGGGGCTGTTAGCACAGGAGGAACTGGGATGACTTTTTTTGGTCCCCTCCCCTGCCACATCAGGCTGGGATGTGCGGGAAAAGCCCCTTCCCATGGGAGCCACGCACGCCCCGGTGCAGAGACAGGTCTGGGGCGGGCGGGGGGACCGGGCGGCAGAGAAGCATCATTTAAACACGCCTCTCTCAGGAGGAAAGGATGGCCTCTGCCCTCTTGTTCTTTGTCTTGTTCAATTATTTTTTAAATAAAAAGCTGCTGAACACCACCCCCCGGGTGCCCCCGTCCCCCAGGATCCACCTTGTTTTCCCAAACGGAGTCGCCTGCACCTCTGGGCTTCTCAAGGAAAACCCGCACGCGCGCAAACAAAGCAGAAGCGACTCTTATTTACCTTGGGATGCCTTTGTCAGAATTATTTTGGCACCTGTGTCGCTCACCACGACCCGATGCAGTTCCTCAAGCCCTCCTCCAAGGCTGGCTGGCTGCTTCCCGAGGCGGCTTCGCTGGCGGGGAAACACACCCAGCTGCGTCCCAGCAGAAAGTTTGCTCTTAAATACACCACGGGAATCCAGCCCGGAGGTGCTACACAAGCTTTATTCAATAAAATTGTATTTATTTATCACCCGGTATATAGGATTTGTGCAATACTAACTCCATTCCCCCTGCTTGCCTCCGTTTGACTTTTGCTAATTCCCACTCATCACTTATCAAGCTAGGTTCATTTTTGTTTTAATTCATAAAATCAGAAGCACATACCCGAGGCATTGCCATCCCATAACAGACAGAAAGTCACTTACCAGTTCATCATTACGCCGCATTTTCTGGCGAAGGGCCACCTCCCGTGCCACCTCCTCACCGTGCTCCCGGGGAAGGCGTGGGCTGCAGGGCGATGGAGAAGCATCTCTCCCTCGCTGGGGGGCTGCTGGGTGGGATGGGGAGTGGGGCAGCCGTCCCCCAAGCCCCAGTTTTTAGTCCACCCGCCCCAAAAAAAAAAAAAAAGGCAAAAACACCCCACAAACCAACCGTGCCAAAGAAAAAAGCCATCAGAAAAACAAACCGATCTGTTAAAAAACCCCAAACCCAACCAGAACCCACCCAGACCCGAACCGGGGCTTTAAACCCTCGGGGTCGCCCCGCCCCT
>NW_010104175.1:0-5312 GCF_000699245.1 Pterocles gutturalis | reverse complement strand
ATTTTCGGAATGTTATATATTTTTTCTAATAATGTTTTCAATTTTATAGATTTTTCTCTAATACTTCTTTAAATTTTACATATTTTTCTCTAATAATATTTTTTTTTTTTTGCACGTGATATATTTAGGCAGCTGAGCAGGACAGACGGTAGCTCCAACCCCGAAATATTTCCAAAAACTCAAGAACGTCACCCGGGGAACCCACGCCAAGAACCGCATTTTGTTCCAGCTGGAAACGAAGAGCGACTCCGCACCTCGATTCCTTTGTGGCAGTGACGTCGAAGGAGCAGAAACAAACAGGTTCAGTTCTAGCACAAGTCTAAATAATCCCAGAATCCCGGAAAATTATCCATTGGTGGCAAATGCCATTTTCTCAACCCTTTTTTTTTTTTTCAGGTTTAACCAATATACGAGGCTTCAGGACGCCTACACACGGTATTTCGCAGAAAAATTTGGGCTCCTGCTCCCCGTGTGACGCATCCAAAGGACACGACCCAGTTTCCCAGTGGGTCCAGTCCTGGCCAACAGCAGGTTGAGTTGACGGTCATGTAGTGACGTGACCTCCTGGCCGGAGCTGGCTTGCAACCAGGGCTGCAAAAGCAAAATTTCCCGTCGTTATTTATTATGCACGAATTTTTGTCAGCGCTGAGAAACTCTGTTCACATCTACAACGTGATTCGTTTGGAAGGATGAGTCCAAACAACACGTCCAACTTGGCTTCCATCCATTTCAAATTTATTTAATAGGAAAAGGAAAAAAAAAAAAGAAAATAATGAAAAAAAAAATGAATTAAAAAAAAAAAAAGAAATAGCGCACCAAGAAAACGCGACGGTTTTAACAGCTGTTACATCCCATGAATCCACAGATTAATTTCAGGTGGAATGGGACCTCCGAAGGTCATCTAGCCCAACTCCCACGACTCCTTGAGGTCACGATACCACGCCGATGTCACACCTGGGATAAGGGGAAATTATTGGGGGTTTTGGTGCGGAGAGGTGTTTCCATTGTGGGTCACTCTATAATCCCACTCATGATCTTCTCTTTTTATCGTGTTGGATTATTAAAAATCTGTCGTTACATCAACTCACAAAGTTCCAATTTTGAAAAATTTTTGAAAAAAATTTTATTCTTTCCCCCATCTTACCGGGAGGGGGAAGGGAGCGACTGCGTGGCGCACGGTCCGTAACCACAACAGACACGTTCCACTTCCCGCTCGTCCGCTGTGCCGAGCAGATTTGCCCGTGTTCCAAATCCAAATTGCCGACTTTCACTAAACTGGACACCAGAAGAGATTTTTTTCTAATCGATAAAAGAATTTTCATCCCAGCAGCCATCCCAAAAAACCAGCCAGACAAACACACCTCCAAAATACAATCCGTCTAAGAATTGATTCCACCTCATTTTAGATTTAAAAAAAAAAATAAAAAGAAAATCAAACCCGGCAGCGACGTGGGCACGAGCTATTAACTCTCGGAGTAATTTAAAAGCTTTTGTTTTTTCTAAGCTGTCTGCCTGTCTGTCTCCCTCCCACCTCCATCACTTCCACTCCTCCCAGTGACTCCAGAATGTCCCAACTCCTGAAATTCAAAGGCAAGCGGAGGTCAACGGACTTGTCCTTCCAAACGAACTACATTGTAGATGTGAACAGAGCTTCTCAGCGCTGACAAAAATTCGTGCATAATAAATAACGACGGGAAATATTCCTTTTGCAGCCCTGGTTGCAAGCCAGCTCCAGCCAGGAGGTCGTGTCACTACATGACCGTCAACTCAACCTGCTGTTGGCCGGGACTGGACCCACTGGGAAACTGGGTCGTGTCCTTTGCATGCGTCACACGGGGAGTGGGAACCCGAATTTTTCCGCGAAATACCGCATGTAGGTGTCCTTAAGCCTCGTATATTGGTTAAACTTGAAAAAAAAGGGTTGAGAAAATGGCATTTCCCTCCTTATATCCCGGGCATGACGTCAGTGCGGTAAGGAATATCCCCTGGGCTATGCCCACCTCCCAGCTTCGGGGAAAATTAACCCTATCGGCGCTGAACCCAGGACGGTGGGTACAACCGCTTCTTTTTCAAAGCTGAATTTCAGAGATCCCGAAAAAAATTGTGCTTTGGAGAGCCACAGAACCCTTCCATCACCAAAAAAGGCCAAGATACGATGAGATATACGACGTGAGAATGCTCCGTGATTCTTTGGGAGCATATTTCTCCGAAACAACCCACCCCATTCATGTCTTTACCAGGAACCTGCTCTACCCGAGCGAAAATTTCTCCTCTTTAGGCCAACAAAAGACTTGAATTGCCAGGAGCCAAAACCAACCAAGCTTTGGGCTGTAAATTCTCTAATTTGACCTTCAAACAAGCCGCCGGGCAAAATTCCTGCCATCCGTAGCGTAATGCCCCTGGAGACCTTTGTCTTGGAACCATCCAAGTGGTTTTTCAGGTCTCTGGGAGGATCTGACGCCAACGAGGTGCTGGAACCTCACCACTTCTCTGCGGATCAGGATCATGGATCTCCTAAAGAGTTCTCCACCCTCATCAACGGCTCAATGTGAGAATGGTTTGGTGGGTTTTTTTGGCAGGAGAGGGGATGAGATGATCGTCATCATGAGGTTTGAGCAACCTGAGCTGCTGGAAGGTGGAACTCAACGATCTCCAAGGTCCCATCCAACCCAACCCATTCCATGATTCCACAATAATCGTCCTTTTTCTAACCATAGAAAAGGTTGGAAGAAGACCTCAAGGATCATCAAGTCCAACCCAACTTTTTCTCCCCAAGGAACTCATTTGAAACATCTCATTTGGAGCAAGACCGAAAAAACTCCACGGCGCACAACCGCCAACTTCCAGCCTCCAAACTGGAAGCGCCAACGTTGGGAGACAACCCACCAGTAGGAACATCCTAACGACGCCCGTAATTGATCATCAACCTCGCACCCGCCAGCTCCATCAACTCCTGGGGAACGAGGAGCATCCTAAACACGCCACTTATTTCCGACGGAAAATTTCAACCAAAATAATTCTTTCAACCAAAATTCTTTGAAACAAAATTATTTGAAACAAAAATCATTATTTTGAACAAAATCATTTCGACCAAAATTATTATTTCAAACCGAATTATTTTGAACAAAATTCTTTCGAACAAAATTCTTTCGAACAAAATTATTGACAACCCCAACTACAGGAATGGGACTTTTTCCAATAATTCCATGCAATCCATTTCTAAAACCATCCCGACACCTCTGAAAATAGCACAGATCGACCAACCCTAGGAGCATCAGTGGAAAAAAAACACGGGGACATGAGATTTTCTTTTTTTCCCCACCCCCTGGAGAAGTGTGGGTCCAGCTTCTCCATCCCCACATGCCCATCATCAAAAACAAGGTGGGGACATGAGATTGTATTTTTTCCACCCCCTGGAGAAGTGTGGGTCCAGCATCTCCGTTTCACACCAAAAACCACGTGCGGACATGAGATTTTTTTTTTTTTTCACCCCCTGGGAAAGTGTGAGTCCAGCATCTCCATCCCCACGTGCCCACCACAAAAAACCAGGTGGGGACATGAGATTTTATTTTTTTTTCCACCCCCTGGAGAAGTGTGGGTCATCATCTCCATCCTCACGTGCCCATCACCAAAAACCATGCAGGGACATGAGATTTTATATTTTTTTCCACCCCCTGGAGAAGCATGGGTCCAGCATCTCCATCCCCACGTGCCCACCACCCAAAACCAGGCGGGAACATAAGATTTTTTTTTTTTTCCCCACCCACTGGGAAAGAACAGGCCCTCTCGCGGTGAGCCCAGTGAGCGAACGCTGTCACGTGCCCATCACCAAAAACCATGCAGGGACATGAGATTTTATATTTTTTTCCACCCCCTGGAGAAGCATGGGTCCAGCATCTCCATCCCCACGTGCCCACCACCCAAAACCAGGCGGGAACATAAGATTTTTTTTTTTTTCCCCACCCACTGGGAAAGAACAGGCCCTCTCGCGGTGAGCCCAGTGAGCGAACGCTGCTCTGGAGCAAAAAAAAAAAAAATCCTCCAGCATCAGACAAGCTGATAGGTAGCAGAGAGAAAAATGCTGCACTGCCTGCGGCGAGGCTGGCAAGCTCCGAGTCACCCAGGTTACCAACCTGGAAAATCAGAGAGGAGCTTAAAAACATAGAATTTCTTCCTCCAGCATCAGACAAGCTGATAGGTAGCAGAGAGAAAAATGCTGCACTGCCTGCGGCGAGGCTGGCAAGCTCCGAGTCACCCAGGTTACCAACCTGGAAAATCAGAGAGGAGCTTAAAAACATAGAATTTCTCCCTTAAAATTTGAAAAGGTGGGGGGGAAGAGAAAATAACGGCCGGTTGGCTGCATAACGGCCGGTTGGCTGCGAATTATGATCGTCCAGGAGCAGGAAAAAATGGAGCGTTAAGGTGCCACCACCCTCTACGACTGGATTTTTTTTTCAGACTATATAAGGTTTTTTTTAAGGTTTAAAAATAGATTTAAGTGCCTTACATGCTTCCTATACCTCCAGCTGCAGAATAATAATAATAAAAAAAAAATATTCTGCTCTGAGAGGGGTTTTGGGGCTGTTTTAGAGGGAAAATTTTGCTTTTCTAGAACACAACCCCATTTTCAAACTGATTTTCTGGGTAAGAGAGATTCCCCCGGTGCTCTGCTCCCCGGAGGTTGAGCAAACTCAATGCAGCTGCGGGGTCGATGAAGCTTTTCCGCTATTTTTCTGGCGGAAAAAATCACCTTAAACCCGTCTCAATGACACTGCTGTCACCCCCCGCCACGACCGTGACGTGCTCCCCAGGAACCGCGGTGTCGCTCGGCGCCAAGAGAGCGAACAAGCCGCAAGCCTTCATTCCGCTCCAGGGTTAACACCGGTTGCCAGCACGCCCGTGGCCTTTTTCCACCCCATCCGAGGGCTGGGGAAGGACACGCTATGCTCAAAACTCTCCCAAAAAAAAATCAGATTGAACACCCAGCAGGTCAACGGTGCCTCCAGCAGCCAAAAAAAAGGAAAAAAAAATTAAAAATCACAAAAAACCAAGATATAAGCAGCAATAAGCATCGTTCCGATGCTTCCCAACTGACAGCTAGGAAACCTTCTGCCCTGAAAAAATCCACTCCGCCCCCCCCAAAATAAAATCCAGCGGCTCGAGCTGCGGACGGATCTGAGCGGTAAGGGGGGACCCTACCTCTCTTTTTTGGGGGGGTGAAACGTTAAAATTGAGGAGCAGGAGGTACCTCTGACAATGACACTGCAATTTCTCAAGAACTAGTGGGGTGGGGGGGTGGAAAAAAAAAAAGA
>NW_010104174.1:51755-71347 GCF_000699245.1 Pterocles gutturalis | reverse complement strand
GGGGGGCTCCTGTGCGGGCCCCCGCCGGCACTGTGCTGTGGGGCTGCGGGCGAGCTCGCTGCTCTCGGGCGGCCTTTGTTTTCTGGTGGTGTAACTTGAAGCTGGGTGTTTCACCCTGGTCTGCAGCACCTTTTCCAGCGTCGCCTGAGGTTCGCTTCCCTTCACTGTGCCCCCCTTGGGTCTGTCTGCCGCGGGGCTTTACAGAGCAGTGCCCGCCCGGGGTGCCCCCCTTGCTCCGTTAGCTGCTTCAAGCATTTTACAGGTTTTGGTTGTAATTCCAACAGTAAGAATCACTGTTTCAGTTTGTTAGCGTGCCCTCCTTGTGTGGCCAAGAAAAGGTTTCCAGTTCTGCTGCACTCTTGTTTGTGAGTTTTTGACACTAGCATGGTCAGATCTTTTCAGTGTCTTCAAGGGCTTGGTGGGCTGCAGGTGAGTTGTGCCACCTGTGCTTATTTCAGGGCAGATATTTTGGAAGCTGCGCTCCCGTATGCTTGGGCCTCAAAGCAGAAGTCCTGGTTCTTGCTGGACAGCCAGCATTAGTAGCCCTTCTGTTTCTGAGTGCGCCTTACTGTAGGTAGTGTCCATAAGACAGCTAATACGTGAACCTGCTTGATTTGACTGTGTTGGCAGGATGCAGGTGTGCTCTTCCATGTAACAGCTGATGCTCAGGTAAGGGTTTAATTGCCTAATCAAGGCTAAATATGTGGCAGACCTTTTGCCTGCTGATTGCCTCACACTCCTTGCTTTCTTTTGCAGAGCCTGGATTTCTGGAGGCTGCTCTACGCTCTTCTGAAACAAATCCGTGGAGCAAAGTGGACAGAGTCTGATGCCATAGGTAACCTAGTCAGTCTGGCTGACTGTGTGATTTCCATCTGTCCTAGGGAAGTACTGCGACTGGTTTTGTAGCACCTTTGTCTCCTTGCTTCTTGTCAGGAATGCTCCATTTTGAATACCTTAGTTTATGCCGGGTTATTGTTGCATCACATGTGTGAAGGCAAGTTTACTCCTCTTTGGTTTGCTTTGTTCAGGAAACTGTGATATTTTTGTGTCTCCTGGGGGGGTCTCTTGCTTCTCTTTGACATCTTACTGCAGGTAAATCTCTGCAATGATCTTATACATTCTCAGCATCTGTAGAGATAATGACAGATATACATTTGTTTTTCCTTTGATGCCTTCTTTCCTCATTCTAGGTGTGATGTATGATGCTGTGGTTAATTTTCGATCAAGTCCTGTGTCAGGGATGTGAATTATAGCATTTAAACTCTAAAAGCAGTGTTTTGTATTGAAATTCTAGACAAAGCAAAAAGAAAAGCGTGTGAATGATTTTAGAGGGACCGTGTGTATCTCTGTGAACAGGGCCACTACTCCAGAGGGAAGCTGAATGCAAGTTGACTTTTCACCATGACAGAGCACTAATTACTTCTTAAATGTATGTTATTCCAAGTGCAATACTACTCCCCAGACTTCTCTCTCTTGAAAGATGTCTATCTAGAGCCCTTGTCAAAGAAAGTGTTGAGACTGTGATAGTCTGTGATGGTTTTGGTCTGAGGAGACCTTTATCTGCTTAAAATCCGCTTTTGCCCTTGAAAGCAAAAAAAACCTAAACGAGACTGAAGAGCTGGTAATCTGATGGCTGTGTAAACAGAGTTAAAAAAGGCTAAGCATTGTGGAGTGTGGAGCAAAACCAGCATGGTTTTGCAGGAAACCAGCATGGTTCTGTGTTACTCACAGGACTGCTATTTTTCATTTGGCTGTTTTTGCTTTTCCACTCATCCACAATCTGCTGTGTATAATAAGTCAATTTATTGGCTGTCTCCTACAGTTTTGTGGAGGTGGTCTTCCACAAATGCAACCTTGTTGAATCCTGGCTGCTTCCTTGTAGCATTTGGAGACATGTGCATGTGGCAGTTTGTTGGCTCTAGAGAGAGCAAACCCAGCCTCTGTTGGTAGATTGTGAGGTAGGAATGTGTGTGGTTCTGCTCAGAACTGCTGAGCTGATTTTTAAGAAACGTGTTCAGACACAACTTGGTGATTAAAGCTGAAATTCAGGTTGGAAAGCCAAATTACCTAACTGCCTTTGCTTGGACAAGTGAATGAGTTGTCTGCTGTGAACACTATCAATATTTTACTGCCTGCCTTCTCTGTACCTGCTCTGGAGCACTTGTGGTCCTTTATGTATTTATTTCATGCAAATGAAGTGGGAGACTTGGGAATAGGGACTAAACCTTGTCAGGTTTGTACAGGATCCTCTTGCACAACAAAGAATTGAAACGGATTCCTCTAATACAAGTCTAGTGCTTTAGTCCATGGATCAGGCTTTCCTTTCTTTGCTGTTTTTGTACAACCTCTTAATTATCTTAGCTAAAACAAGGAGAGCAGCAGTTGCCAGATCCCAGAGGAAGGCAGTGAAGACTCCTTTGGTGTAAGGGTTACTGTTTGCATAGGAACAGCTTTCTGGAAAAGAGAAGCCGTACTCAAACGGTCTTGTCCCCTTTGTTTTTCCAGAGGAAACACTGAGCTTTGACCTGTGGTCTGCGTGTGTTGTTGGGGTCACAGCTGTTCTTCTCACTACTCTGTAGAGCGAGACCTGCATTTCAAGGACTGCGTGCCAGATGTTGGGCCGTTTGCAGTTGTGAGGTGCTAAAAGAAAGTGCGTTGCAAGGACAGAATGCTCTTACAGATTTTGCCCATGGAAAAGAACAGATTTTTGCAGAAAATTTTAAGTTTTCATTAGTTTTTGAGGTTCATGCACAGCTTGGTCTTACTTGCTGACTGTACTTTGATAAATAATGTGCATGCAGAAGGGGTTTATTTGGAAGGATTGTGTGTGTCTTTATCAGTTACCTAATCCTAATGAAATGCCCTGAGATGTCAAAGAGGAGGTGTTTGAGTGACTGGTATTATCTGCTCTCTTGAGTGCTGGTTTTTCTCTCTCTCACCTGCACGTTTTGGAGGAATCCAGCTTGGTCTTGGCTGCTTTTATAGCCTCTGCTGCCATTTATCTGAGCACTAGTTCCTTGTAAGCAGAGCACTCTAGAGATGAAGAAAACTGACTTCTCTAAGGTTATGGAAAGGCTCTTTGAGCCCCTGTTTCAGATCCATGCTTTGCTCACCCACAGTTCCTGCCTGATAACCAGTTGCACCTTCTCATGTGAGGGCAATGTGTTGCAGAGGGAGAGATGAAATAGGAGGAGATCAAGGACCAGAGCAAAACAGAGATTCAGGTGGTGACATGCATCGGTGGATCTGGTCCTGAGTAGTGTATCAGAGCAGGGAAATGGTGATAAAGGAAAAAGCCACCTGGCTTGTTCTCTGTTCCTTCTCTTTGATGTGTGATTTCTTGAGAAGCTCCCTGAACTGCAGATGGCAGCATGTGGTGCTTGTTTGCTTTGAAAAGGAAAGTAGGTACTGATCTTGCTTCCCTTTGGAGTATTTCTACCTTTACCTGTTATGGCAATTCCTTTCTTGACAAATGCACAAAGCAAAGGGCAACATGAAAATCTAGCTCATGTGCGAATGTTCAAGAGCAATCAAAATCCAATATCTGAGCGGTCTCTCTGTGTATGAGTGATTGGAGTGCATCTCTACAGCGAGATTTTTAGCAAACTGTAGGCATTTCTGCCACCTTAGCACTGTGAAGGGAAGCTGCTTGTTTTTACATTCACAGGTTCTGCTAAAAGAGCAAACAGAGTGATTTAGGTGTTTGGGTTTCCTTTTTTTGTCTATAATGCAGAAACAAGCTAGGTTTAAAACCAATTGTCCAACAGTTGTGTATCTCTGCAGAAACTCTTCTATGCAAAACACTAATCCTGTAAAAAAGTCAGTAGCTCTGCACCGTTGTGTCACCTGCTTAATCATGGTCCTGGTCTTGTTTTTTGTTCTTCAGTCATGGTTAATGTCCTTGTCAGGAATTCATGTGGGCTTTTCATGTGGCCAATCATGTATTCCTGCTCCTGCTGCTGAAGATGGGTGGTGATGTGTGGAAGAGTTTCAGCCGTGTGTTTGCACTCCGGGAGAAGGCATCTCCTTAGCGATCTGCACTCACGTTTCACTACATCCTGAAGCTGGTCAGACAGTGTAAATGATATACCTTCCTCTGGATTGTCAAGATGTAAAGGGCTTGGTGACTCTTTGACTGCCAGCTCCTTCCAGCCTCAGCAGAGCTGTAGCAGTGTGCTGCTGCTGTGCAGTTACTAGCATAGGTCAGCTTACAGCTCCTCCCTGTGTCTTGGCTTTGTATTGCTTTTGGTGGATAGGGCTTCTTTAGCATTTTGCAAATCAATTCTTCACTGTGAGAGTGTCTTCTAGGTAACAAATTCCTTTTGAAAGTAACAAAAGGAATTTTTTTATTTTTTCTTGTTTTTTTATTTTAAAGTTGGTAATTGTGTTGTTTTTGAGCTTCAACAGTTCATGCCAGACAAAGAAAGATTATGATATGTGTCAATGCTAAGGGATGTTTTTACCACAAGTGGCAAGGAGCAGGCAGAGGAGTCTGTAATGTGATGATTTGGTGTGTTAATTAAGGACAGCAGTGATTGTCCCTGGTTGTGCGAGGTTTGCCCTCCCTGTTGTGTGTGTGTGTGTACCTTTTTTATGAAACCTGAATGCTGAAGCATTACACTGGAAAAGGGGAGCAGCTTTCTTCCTTACTTTGTAAGAATGCCTGAATTATATCAAACTGAAGGATCCTCTATCTCCATCCAGCTGTGACAGCTGTCAAAAGTGGATGCCCAGGGGAAAGGAGAGAACAGATATAGAAGGATGCTCTCGGGGGGGCATTCTTTCAGCTTCCAGTAATTTACATCTCAGACTTCCCAAACCGGAGAGGGTATCTTTGTATTTCATAAGCTTCCACGAACTCCTGTTCTGTAAATCCATTTCTTCCTTGAGCCTGTGTAGCCTTCAGTGTCTGTAGTGTCCCATGGCCAGAAATTCCAGAGCTTTGCTGTATGTGTGAAGAATGTCTCTGTAACTTATTTTGACTCACATAATTGCTGACTTTGTTTGGTGGCTTACAGTTCTTGTATTGAATGTCATGCAAACGAATTATTCCCTATGCACTCATTCCTCAGCACTTGTGGTTTTAAGGATTTTTGTCATATCCATTTTCAGTCTTGCCCTACATCATCAGTTCTTACAATGAAGCTGTTCTCTACTCGTCCTTTCTCTTTTTTTATTTCCACGTCTTCTGTAGCCTTTTTGGGACTGAAGAAATAAAAATAACACTGAATTTGAGATGTGGAGTCGCAGTGGATACAGACAACAATATGATGATGTTCCCTGTGTTTGGTTTAGTTTCCTTTTGAGGTTTCTCACATTCAATTTGCTTTTGGATGCATGTGAGAACAAAGTGTGATATTATAATGAAAACTCATGTCATCTAAGATTGTGTTCCTGAGTCCAGTGGTCAGCTCCAAACCCTCTGCTATGTCAGTAAAGTTAGGATTGTTTTTTTCCCTTATTTTTCATTTTTTAAAATAATTTTATCTGTCACTTTAAAGCTTGAACTCATGAGGTTCTGCAGTCCTTCAGTCTGCCTGCATTCCTTACTACTGAGTAATGTCACACCAGCACCAAACTTTGTCACTATCGCATTGTCTGTGTATTGTTCTGAGTTGGTTCGACAGCAACTGTTTAGCACAGAGCCCCTATGTGAAACCACCATTTATTCCTACCCTCTGGTTCTTGTCTGCTGGGCCCTTGTCATTGATTCAAGAGCCTTTCCTCTCCCTCCACCACAGTGGCTCAGTTTCTTTGTGCTAGTTGAATCCCAGTGGGAAGTCTAAATGTCCGCCTTTGCTTGAGTCTTTCTTAATCACTTGCTTGTCGTTGCCTTTGGAGAACTCCAGTAGCTTTTTGAGCAGGACTTCCTTTTACAACAGCTGTTGGTTCTTCACCAGCATGTACAGTTTATCGTTGTGCCCCCTAATTATGCTCTTTATTATAGTTTTGACTTAGCACAGAGCTGAGGCTTACCAGTCAGAACCTTTTTTAATAATAATTTTCTCTGTTTCCTTAGTATTTTACAGTTCCGTAGTGCCTGTCTTGTAGCTGTCAGGTAACATTTGCTGGTGTGAAGGAATACAGACCAGAGCATTCCTGAGCATTAAATCGTGCGTGTGGTCTGGTGTGCAGTGTGGTGTTCTGCATTATCTCTGCCTGCTCACTGGTGCTTGGAGATTTGCAGCAGGCTGTGAAACTCCTATCTCTAATTTCCAGTTTCATTCAGGAGTAAAGTGACTCAGTGTTCATTAATTCATAGCATGTTTGCTGGCTCATAAAAAATGAATAGGTGAATTGGAGTCCTGTTATAGCGGGGATGGCTATTTACCTTTTTTGCCTTTGTTAATCTCCAAGAGGCCATTACTATCCTGGATCTCAGCTTTCAATTTCTTCATTCCCATAGCAGTAGTTCCTGTAGGTCAGAGTGGGGCAGCATAAGGAAGGCTTTTACCTGCTTCCCTTTATCAGCTGTTGATAAAGACTGTGGTCTCCACTGTCCTCCACTAATCTTAGGCTTGATTAAAGGTCTTGCTCTCAGAGGAGGCAGCGGTTTCTGGAACTGAATGGGTAAATGCATTGAGTAGTGCAGTGTGTTATTCTGAATTATTTTCTTCTTTTCAGATACCCAAATTAGGTTTGTAAAATCAGCGTTGTGGTACCACGGCTATGGCAGGCCAGAACTCTATCGGCTCCCCTCCGATGGCTCAGCGGGTAGTCGGGAGCTGCTGCTGGCTTTTTCCTGGCTCCTGCACAGAATCAGCCTCTTGGAGCAGCTTTTGGCTTGGAACAGAGTGAAGACTGGGGATGAAACCTCTGTGTGCACGGTGAGCATGTTTGTGTCCTTCCACCTTATCTGCCCGTAAGTGATGTTTCATGACAGCACCGTGTTATCACTAGTGTGTGTGTGTGGTATCTTGGTACCTTGAAAGCTGGAGTAAGGCATTTATTTGTAAAGAAACTTAAAGGGACCAGCATCTGGAACCTGTTTTCTTTCCCTTCTCCAAACTTTCTGTGTGTGGGTGATCTGGGCTCCTTCTCTTTCTCAAACTGTCACCCTGTCTGAATTCCCTGATTTTTATTCCATGTATAGGTGAGACCAGTGTGGAGGAGACCAAGTAAGTGAATGTGTTTGATCTCTGTACTTCTGTTTTATGCTTCCAGACTGGAGCATGGGCAATTCTATGGTGTGGGCAGACAGGTTTGCTGTGAATACTGGGTATGTTTGCAGTGGGTAGAGCAAGTAATTCTATGTCAAACAGAACTTTTAAAGGCCTGGAGATCTCAAATGGCAGCTACTGCTCTTGGTGTGTCTAATGACCTTGTAGCCTTCTTGAGAGCACAGTGTGGGGTATATTGTTGTTTCCATCAATAAAAAGATGAAGTAAGCTAAGGGCAGCTATGTGTCTGCTTTAGCTGCAATATATATGTATATATTTAAAAAAAAAGGCAGAAAACTCCACAAAACCACAGTCTAATAACGTTTGGTAATACTGCTTTTAAGAATTTGAATTTAAGACTGCATGCACATGATACTGTGTAGACAATTGCTATGGAGCATAGAGTGAGAAACTCAGGGGAGAAGATGATGTGTTTTCCATGTTTATATCTTGCTTGTTGCAAATAAACAGTCCCTGCTCTTAACACAGCAGATAAGATAGGCTGTATTTGTTCTAAGTCATCTTCATCTGGTCAGAAGTTAATTACTGGTGAGTCTGGTTCAAAGTTACAAGCTCACAGAATTCTCATTTTTTGGCAAAGGTCATTGTAGGTCAAAAACCCTACAGTTCTAAGGGAAGAGTCACCTTTGTAACAACATCATTAACAGTATTTTGAGAAAACGGGTCACTCTTGCTGCACTGCAATTGTTTGCTGTGCAGAATAGGCAGCACAGGAGGTGTGCTTGGTGCACTGGGTGTGAGTGGTGGTGCCCTCCAGTGACGTGAAGGGTGCCTTCAGACTTCAGGAAAAACACACTTGTGGAGAACTTTTTACTTTAAACTTCTCTTGCCTTTTTCTTGTTTCTTTTGTGTTGTAGCAGATTTTTTTGTGTGTGTCCCCTTAATTTCTATTACAAAAGAGTGATGAGTGAAGCGTAGTGGCGACATGAATTCAGGAAATGGGGCAGCGCCTATGTTATTTTCTCTGAAGGTCTTAAGTTTTGCATTTTCTGGAAGGAGATGAAAGAACTACGGTAACACAATGTTATCTCTTATGGCCACACAGAGGCTCACTGAGAAATTTGTTGCTGTGCCTTTCACTGCAATTCTGACCTGCTCTACTTGTGTTTCTCAAAAAGCACGGAATACATATTTCATATTTTTATCTAACAACTGCCCAAAACAGTGTTTGGAAAGGTTTGCAGGTCTGGAAAATTTTTTTCAATAGACCAGACAAAACTTTTGTACCGGGAGTTGGAGTTTGTGTGTGTATGTAAAGCCCATCATATTAATGGCAACATTTCTTGTTTGGTGTGCATCCAGCAAGTTTTCATACTCTGGAAAAAATAAGGCTCATAGAGGGAAAAAATGGTAGGATGTAGTTACAGTGGAGAATGTGTAAATAGCGTGTTTTGTGATTCTGTATCACAAGAGAGTTAAACAGAACTGTGAGGGTCAGGTCTTTTATTTTGTATATTATATATATAAAACCAATAAATTCAACCAGTAAGACCCAGGAATGCAGAGTTAAGGAGGTCATGGTGACTGTGAAGGAGAAGATAGATGGGTCACACACCTCATTTTGATTAGTAAGTCAGTTCTTTGTAAACGACTCATGAAAGCCTGTTTGTTGCATAGACATGTGATAGTTTTGTTATTGTTATATGTTATTTGATGGCTATTGTTATTTTATGGGGTCCCTTCATGTGCCAAAGTGTACTCATCAGTCAGGCAGCGTTCAACAACATAGCCCCTAAAATCGTAGTAAGGAAGGAAGAAGGTGAGGTTGTCAGTTTGCTACCTGACATCTTGTGAGTTAAAGTACAACCTGAACAACTGAAGTGCTGGAATTTTGGCTCTGTGAATGTTAAATACCAGGCATTTGTGCTACTTAAGCAAAGTTTTGGAAGATGTGTAACAAATTGTAAAGATGTTGCTAAACATGCCAGCCATGTAGTCTCTGCAGTTGTAGCTCTATTCTGTTTAAGTAAATCAAAGGAAAAAGATAAAAGAAGGAAAAAAAATCTTCACTAGAGAAAGATCTGTCTCAAAAAAGAAGAAAGAAAAGGAAATCCTCTTTAAAACAACCAAAATTTTCAGCTTGAGAAAGAGCTTGAAAAATCTTCCACTGCATGGAATTTTTTTTTTTTTTAAATGATTATAAGCAATTGAAAATATTTTCCTGTAATGAAAAGGTTGCAAAACAAAAATCAATGAAAAGGTATTTGGTTTGGTGCATTGCTGAGATCTCTGCCAAAATCAGAAAAGCGTGAAAGCCAGTACTTGCTGGCAAAGCACATCTGTTGGTCTATTAGTAGGATAAATGTGAAGAAAGTCCTTGCCCTTTGTCTTCATCTGAAAAAATGGAGTCTCAAGAACTGTAGGCATAGCTGTAGTTCAAACTGAAATTCATGTGGCTTGCTTTTAAAGTTTTGACTGAAAAGTGGACAGGATCTGTTATATGAAGAAGAGAGAATGCAGCTAATCCCTAAATTACTTGTGCAGTCCTGTTCTGACTATTCTTTCAGCCTAAGTTTGAAATGAAGCCTACAGCCTGCTAAATTGCTGATAATATGCCAAATACCCAACATATCAAGGACCAATTAAATTAATTCATTTCATTTCAGATTACCACTCTTTGGCCTTTTCTTCTTTGCAGTTCCTTAGCAACGCAGTTTTCTTCCCCTGCAAATTGAATGCTTCCATCAACTCTAAAGGATTTTGGGCTGGTTATTTATAGAGGGACAAGGGTATTCATGACACATGATGGACATGGAGCTCGGCCACTGCAAGGAATTAATATTCTTGAGATCCTGAGCTGGAGAAGGCTTCCACAAGCCTAATTTTGCATGCACTTGCATCTTCAGAATCAAAAGAATGCCCCAACGAGTGGACTGAAGGAGCCACTGCCCTCTCTGGCCTTCCACCCATGGCTCTCTTCCAGTAAATGAAGTTTATAAACTGAAGGGGGTGATAGTTAGGAGCTGACTGGAGCCTGTGTTGCTGTGCAGGAAGAACAGGAGAGGAAAGAGGGGATCGATGGCGAGTGTCAGATTCTAGTACCTGGCTGCTGTAGTGACAGTCCATTTCCTGAATTTAGTGTGCTGATCAGTCAGGAGGTTGGCGACCCCAGAGGCAGTAAGTGGAAGTTCAAGCCTTGTGTTGGTCAACTCTTTAAAGTAATCACTAATTCTATTAGATCTATAAAGACTTAAGTGCAATCTGGATTGGAGGTTCACATCGATTTACAGAAGTGTCTACTTGGGGATTCTCGCCTGTTGTTATTCGCTTAAATCACTGGGCAATTAATTGATGGACATTGTCTTCAAAGGCTCTTTCCATCCCTTGTGGATTTCTGTCTCAGCAATGCACTGCTGTGATGTCAGTCTTAACATCTTTTGCTGCTTTAGTGATCCTGTATGTGCAGATTATTCTCAAGTGCCATTCATTGATTCCTGTTTACACCTGAAAATCCCAGAGTACAAAACACATCTGACAGCTGGTAGGTGAAATGCTGTCCTCCACTGAACCTATAAGGCAGACCTGAGGCGTTCTCATATTCTCTCTCTCCCTGAGAAGCAGATAACTGTTTGAAACAAACCTACCTTTTTAGTGCATTCAGGATTTGACTAATTTTTCTTTTGCCTTGCTCTTAAAATTTTAGAGATACCATCGCAGCTTTCTCCAAATCCACGATGGCTTGTGCAGATAATAGCAGTACTTCTCTTGCCAGGGAGGAATACTGGATGTACTGGTATTATTTCTAAAACTGAAATTAATCTGTGTGCCCCCTAATTTAATTATGTGTGGAGGCTGTTGAGTTTTTTGGATGGGGGTAATGATGTTATATCCCTCATTATCATCAGGATATGTTGTGCAAACACTGGTTCTTGGTTCCACTAATTCCCTCTGCCTGCCTCTTGCCCTTTGAGTGAAATTGGATGCCCCTCTCCTTTTGTGAATTTATGGTAAGCAACAAATAGAGCTATTATGGCTATTATAGTTGGAATTCATGCATCTCTCTAACATGCCAAAGTGACCTCAGTTTAATTACTCTGGTGGAGAAAAAAGAAACCAAACATGCCTTCTGACTCTTAGATTTGCAATTTGATTGGTCTTTTGTTTGTCACAGTCTAGTTTGGCTCACTGGCTATTTCCAGTATAGTGTAAGGCTTATGTTTGGTCTAATCTTATTGTTGAAATGCCCTTCTTGTATAGGAATCTTGACTGTCACTGCTGTTCCATAAACAATTTTGTTAGAGGAAGGTGTTAATGTATCAGCCAAGCTTGATGTTTTCCCCAGCAGAAAACCAGGAAACCTTTGGCACTAGTGTCAGTAAATATAAATTTTCTGGGTTTTTTTCCCTTCTTCACCTATTCCAGTGGGGGCGGAGGCGGGAATTTTGTTAACCTATTGTTTCTGACTCAGAAGCATGATTACTTTCCAGATCTTTATGGGCTATATTAATCTGTCAGCTTTCATTTTTGGGTTTCCCTCCCTTGTTCCCTGTGCTTACACTTCTATCTTCTTTGTCCTCCTGTCTTCCTAGTAACTCTAACCATTAATCTTTTTACCCTTTTTTTCCTACTATTGTTGCCGTGTTCAGTAGCTGCTAAGGACCGCTTTTTTTTAAAGCTGTCCCTGAAACCTAAACAGGATGCCTGAAATTTCTCCTGCAGAATTTCCCTCGCCTCATTTTTGCCAGTAAGCAGTGCTGCTTTGCCCACAGTGGCCTGATGTGTTTGGTGTGTGCTGCACCCCTCTCCACGCTGCCTCTGCTGGGGTAGCACCAGGACTAGACCTTTGCAGCTCCCTGGGCTCCTGTGTGGATGACAAGTCTGTTGTAGCATTCTCGTTGCACTGCTACCCACCTTCTAAAGGCTTGTACGAGGAACTAGGGGAGAAAAATGCTTGAATTTTGCTTTTCTGCCTTTTGTACTTCTAAAAGTTGCTTCTGAATAGGTAACTATCTAACCCTGAAGTATTAATTTTTGTCTTCAGTTACTGATATTGCCTGTAGACTTAAACATATTTTGTGGTCAGAGGTGATTAAATTAGCCATATGCTTTTGCCATACAAGAGCTGGTGTGCATTTCAGTGTGGACTCTTGAAATACACTTTTTTTGTGTTAAAGCACAAGTTACAGGTGGTAGCTGAAATTGTCTCCCTGTTGTTCTGCATGTGCATAGGTACATGCTGTTCCTTCTGGTCTTTTGTGGTGTTTTTAATTCCATGCTTCAGACTTGTCATGGAACCTTTTTCCCGATGAAAAGGCATTTCCAGTGTTGCACTGGAAAAGTGGTTAACAGCATTTATTTTTGCCTGAGACACTGAATCACTTTTAAGAGGTTTTGTGTGTTTTTTTCTTTTTTTTTTTTTCAAGGCAGCATTTCAAGGTAAAATGCTCTAAAAGAGGAGTCTGAAATGATCAGAAAGGCTTATAATTTATTGAATCTGCTGTGTCTTTGGTAATGTCTGAATTTCAAATAAACGCAAAATTGCTTGAACCTGGTGACAGCTGATGTGTTCTGGATGGGGCTCTGCCAACAGGCACTGCAGTCACTTGGGCTTCAACGTGAGGAGAGGAAGATGAGGACTGGTGTGTTAACAGGAATGCTCAGCATGGTCATAGGGGTACTCAGTTCATGTGGCATGCTGCATCTTTCTGTCCTCACTGGTTACCTCCTGTCCAGCGGCTTGCCCCAGTAGTGCCAATGGGCATGGGCAAGCAGGGCTGCAGCTGCAGGCAGAGGAAAGTAGTGCTGTGTGAGTTAAGGTCTACACTGCCGTGTATTTGTTTTAGTATATTTGGTTTCCATGTTTTGCCTGAATGCATGATACAGTGAGCTTTGGGATTGAAATGTTATTTTAGAAGTAAGTAGTACCCTTGACCTCGCAGTTCCACAGATCAGGCAATCCTTCTGTGCTGTGTTAGCAGCATAGTGCTTTTGCTCTGTTGCAGAGCTCTTAAGTAACCTCCTGAATGAGTGAGGAGGGATGGGATAAGGGACTGACTTGCTCCAGTGCCTCAGGCCTGTGGCTACTGACAGAGAGGCTTGTTTGAACAAGGCAGGAATGGGTAGGAGCTGTGTTCACATTTTCTGTTTTCCCTCAGCATCTTCTCTTTTTCACTCTTTGCCAAGCGTGAGCTCTTGGGAGCGTGGTTGTGAGTAGTAATTTTTACAAAAGGCATTGAAATTTAAAAGCTAAAAGGCCTTGCAGAAACCTAGGATTTTACTTTTTTTTTTAATTGCTGAATATGCCGTGAGCATAACTTCTACATTGTGAGTACTTATGTCTGTTGAAAGCATATTCTTCTGTGCAAATAGCTGGATGTTTAATTGGTATGTGCATCATGTGGGAGTGGGGTCTTACACCATCTATCTTTCCGTGTGTGTCTAATCTGCATCCTACCTTGTCTAGGAAGAAATCCAATTAGTGGTGTTGATGGTGCTGTTAATGAAAATAGTGTTGTCCCTTTCACATTCATCTGTTCAACTTGTTCCTTTTCACATTTTCCCCTCCTGCAGATAGATATATATGGCCGTATTAATTACAAAAGCATGTCTAATACTGTTATTTCTGTCTATGGTGTTTAATTTTAAAAAAAATTATGCTCTGTTTAAAGATCTGTAATTACACAGGTTAACATATGTTATGTCACATCAAAACCATTGTCTGAATTATGACCAGTTCAGAACCAGCGCTCGGTAAAAGCTGCAGAAGCACTTTACTGGCTTGATTTATGTGATTGCTTTGCCTTTCCTGAGTCCTGCAGCAAGGGATCTAGATATGCTTCTTCCCACCTTTGTAAAACCAGGCTGTGTGCTCAGTGTAGTTAAGATTTGAGAAGTACCCAAGAGTACATAGTTTCTGTCTAGACCCAGATTATCTCGGGTGAAAGTGAGGAGTGGGCTGGGAGCACGCATTGGAGGTTTCAACTGGTGGTTCCTTATTTTGCTCTCCTCAAGGATTAATGTCAGTGTTGACTTAATGCATATATCCATGGTTAAATGTGTTATCTGTGTTCCAGTAGGGTTACTTCTCCATGGGAAGAGCACAGCAAAGGCTTTGCTGGCTGTCCAAATATGGAAGCAGAGAGCTGATCCTTGGTCAGGTTTGGAAGATGCCCTGGGAGAAGCCACAGCACTGCCGGGGAAAAGCCACAGCATGCGGGGATGAGCTGCTGGCAGCCAGGGTCCTTAACCGACAGGTGGCAGTTTGTCGTCAGAAAAGAGCATCTCTGGGGGAACGAGCCCTGCCGTTGCCTTGCTTTTACAGCAGTGCAGGCAGCAGGGGCCTTTTCATTTCCTTTGTGTGCACGGGGCATAGTCAATTTATGAAGGTAAGAGTTTACAAGGATTGAGATACCTATATGAACTGGGAAAGTACAGAAAGTGTAGAAGCGTGATGAAGTTGCACCACAAAGGGTTTTCTTTGTGGTACTGCTTGTGGGATATTGTAAAATCTCCACTGAATCTGCAAGGAATTTTGCTTTAAAAGAGTTTTTGGAGTTTGTTTAATTTGAAGTTTATGAACAGAGCGAGGTCAACTGCATACCAGGTCACTAAAATCCTCAAATGGAGCAAGCAGTGCAAAAAATGCTCCCTTCTTACATGTCTGTAAACACATTGATGCTTATGTTGTTCTTTGATATTTGTATGATGAAGTACTTGCTTAATTTATCTCCATCCACTGTTGGTAGAACTGCTCTCCAATTTCCAATAACCTGGGATTTCTTTGTATTTCAAACCAAAAAGAAAAGTGTTATTTCTGCTATAAAAGATGAAACATCCTAATTTTTAATCTCTCTAAGCATGTTGTATGCAAGTTGTTTGCTCAGAGGTCTTTTTTCATGCCTTCCTTTCTCCCACCCCTTACTCTTTTCCTCTAAGTACTTTTATATCTGATGGCTTTTCTCAGTTCAGTGTATTTTGTGAATCTGACTTGTCTGCTCAGAGCACTTGGGACATGAGGGCTGTATTGGCTTTTTTTGCTGCTTTGTCTAACCACAAGTGCACTCACACATTTTGAGAATGACCTGGCATCTTTTTTCATAACAATTGGACTTGAAATAGCCTGGGGAGGAATGTTTAGGGCAAAACTCATGTGATGAAGTTGGGGTAGGTTTTGTAGTTTGTGAGCTACCTTAGTTGGGATGGTGATGTGTGGTGTCCTGGAATGTGTATTTGTTATGGGGCTTAGCTGGTGATTTGCCTGGATCTTGTACCACGGGAGAGCTGGGTTTAAGTTCTGCCTAAGTGTGGGCAGGGTGATAGTTCAGGAATTGGTTTGAAGAGAGTTCATGTAAACGTATGTGTGTCATCCATCCTCATCAGGCTTCTGTTTGTTTTTCTGAGTCTTGCCAGTAAATGGATACTGAGATCTTCTAAAAGCAGTACCACGAGCCTGTAGGACAGAAAAGCTCATCTAGGGTGAGTTGCAGTGGGAGAAGATTTGAGTGGCTTCATTCTAGCTTCTGCTTAAGTTATGCTAATCACAGGTGCTCTGGCGAGTCCACATTGTCCAGTTTGTCAAGACCAGCTCTGATATCACCAGTGCCATGGGAAAAGACTGCCACTGCCACAAGGGTATCGATACGTGTTGATGTGGCTTTTGTACTGCGAGCGTGTGGCACCGTTCTGTAGCTGGAGTCCGAGTGCTTCCCTTCTCTGAAACAGAATCAAAGAGTAACATTAATTGCAGCAAACAGTTTACAAGCAGAAAGCTTTTCTGGTAAGTGGCTATGAAATGATCTCTTCCACAGCTGGTGTGGAGCATTGCAGGTGGGGGGAGCCCTGGGTAGTTGCCTTGGCTGCTCTCTTTATGACTTTGACTAAATAATAAGCACTTGTGTATCTCATAGGTGAATGTAGGTGTGTACCCATATTGCTGCATAGATTAGATAAATTCACAGTGATATTTGAAGCAAAGGCTCTAGCTTGGGCTGGTATTTTAGTGATTTTTCTCCCACGGGGAGAGCAGTAAGTAGTCTTAGATTGTAAAGATGGGACTAGAAATTGAGGTCAGTATAATATGCAAGATATTTTTTTTTTCCCTTGTTTACTTTATGCCAGGCTAAGTAATTCATAGCAAAAGTAATTTTTTTGTGCGGTTTGTGAAATAAATAATAGAGAGATCCTGTTAAAAATGCATTGTCTGGCTTCCTTATTTTAATATTAATAAGGCAGGTTGCTACAATAAGATTAGCTCTGCATGGTGTTTGTCACTGTACTGCCAAAGCAGTCGAGTCTAATGCCATTCCTTCCTGAAATGAATCCCCAGGAGAGCAGTATTTCTGCTGTTCTGAAACCTCAAACCAGGGAAGTTGGAGTTGAACTGTAACTTACGGAAAATGCAGACTTTAACCTGGGAATCCTGAGCCTGTCTTTGGCCTTGTGGCTGTCTGGCTGCTTGTGTTAAGTGTTTTAATGTTGTTTACACATGTGTTTTCTCTGCTGTAGTGGCTATTATCCAATTGCTTGGCTCATTGTGTTTATCAACAACCTGGTGATCGTATCTGTATGGTTTCATAGTCCAGGAACCTCTCCTGGTGGGGGCAAGGCAATCTGAACCATGAGGGTGCTTGTCTAGGACTGCAGTGCCTAGGACACAGCGCCTTTTCGTTTAGGGGCAAGAGGCTGGAGGCATCTGAGGAAAAGGAGTGACTGCAGCTGGCACAAAGGAGGTACTGTCTGTTTTTTTAGAAGGCAAATCTGTGCCTTTAAAAATAAAAGCCCTTTACCAGCCCCGTGCCCCTGTGATTTATAGCATGTGTTTATCTGAGCCAAAGAGCAAAGGGGAAAAACCTGTAATCTTGATACATTTTGTTATGTGACCGGAGCAGCATTTTTGTGCTTATAAATAATATGAACACTCATTGTATTAGAGGCCCTGTCAGCTGGGGTGATATTTAGGTTAAAGTGAGCATTAGGGGGTGATTTGATCATGGTTATAGATACACTTCTGCTGAAATCTGCATTTAAGGCAAGATTAAATTCTCTTCATTTTACAGTTTGCATTTTTATTTTAGTTTCCAAATTGGAATTACATTCAAGCTTTGCCTGCCAACGGAATCTTTATAAGATTTTATCGAACATGGAAGTCTGTGAAGCAGGGAAGCACATATGTTTAAATACCATCAAGGTCTATGGGTCCAAATATCTGCTTAAGTGTTTTCTTGAAAACAGTCATGTTTCACATAGGCTTTTAAAATTCCCACTTTAAAGAAGTGTCTTGAGAATCCAACAACTGGGAGACACTTTTTTGGTGAACACCCATTCTGAATAACCCGGCCTTCACAGTTCTGTGTTATTCCTACTTAATGATACACTGTAGTAAAAAATTTGGAATTATGGATTGTGTTTATTGTATGTACTTTCTACAGACTGGATGAAGTTGACAGCTCAGCCTTACTTTAAGTGGTGTTACTGGCATCGTAAGTAAAACAACCCATGCTTTCCTCCCTTTTAAATTTGCAGTCTCCAGGAGTCTTAGCTGAAAATGGAGGGAGAGATCTGTTTGTAACTGTGAATGGTGTCTTTGTGCAAGGGGCTGGGGGAAGTGGAATTCCCTCTGTGTTCCTTGGGAAAGAGATAAAGAAATGTTATGCTTTCTTTATGCCATTAGCCAGGGAGACATTTCATCCAGAAGATGAAGGTGGTTGTCTGTTTTGTTTTTTTCTGCAGCAGAAGGGAGGTGGAACAAGATGAACAAAAGGAAGCTCTTTGCTTCTGCCTTCTTTCCAGATTACTCTAGAGAAAGGCAAGACTGGTGGTGCAACTGTAGCTGGGAGTGCCTCTGTGGGCTCCTGACCACTGTCAGCTGGGTAATTGTTTCTTTTCCTCTATCCTGCAAGAAGGGAAATGCTGGATGGAGAAAAGAAAATAGCTGGGTAAGAACAGGCCCACAATTTTGTTCCTATATAAGGCACTGATTTACAAAATGCGGTCACCGAATACAGCCTCCAGTGCTTTTGTGAAGACACTGGAGGAGCTAAATCTGTTTATGTTCTTTGACTTATTAGAATCTAGTCAAAATGTGATTTTTTTCCCATCTGGGTAAAGAACATGCTTGCTGTCTCAGGAACACTGTCTTCCTGGGGAATGGAAAATGAAAGATGGGAGAGGAGACAGCTCACCACGTCATAGCTGAGAAGCTGATCTTTATTCCAGACTTCAGTACTTGTTTAGGCTGTTCTCAGTCCTGTATTGTAAAGGTGTTCAGTACTGAATGATTTGAAAGTGTTGAAGCTAACTTAAAACATTTTGGTGTTCTTTTCTGCTTTTAGTGTGAAGATGATCTGCTTAACAGCCAGAAAGGTACAACTGAAAAAGCACCTGAATACGGGCTAGAAGACAGAGTGGATGTTCGATACCTTCAGTGGCTAAATGGGAAGCTGAGGTTCCAGTGGCAGAGTTTGCATGCTCAGCACCAAGAGCAATGCAAACTTTTGCACAAGGTAAATGCTTCTTCTGACTCACTATGGCATTGTTTATTATTTAAAAGCCTTGTCAGCTAGTGCTAAATCTACAAATTCTTGTTTGCTAGTTTTGCATTTTCTGTAGGTAAGAGTGAATTACTCTATAAATACCTTCACCTTTCCCCAGTGGGGCAGAACCATGAGAAAAAATGAAGTATGTACAGTGTTTGTAGGGTTATAATTATTGTGTAAAAGTCTCTGTTTCAGGTTGGCACTTGGTCACTGCTGCAACCATATGCTGTCTCCATTTTTCTCAGAAAATGCCTGGTAGAAGCAAGAAGGGCATTCTGGTCCCATAGACAAGAAATAGTGATTCAGAACTCTGAAGTTCATTGGAAGTGTGGATTCAAAGTATTGAGCATGGATGTTGGAAGTAATAGCAACAAAATAAAATGCAGTTTCCCTTTCTAAAGTATTAGGGAACATCTGACAGAACCCAAAATCTACCTCCTTTTAAATCTCTACGTTGCTAAGATGCCAGTTCTGTTCCCATTTATGAATAGTGTTTATATGCCTGTCTGAAAATCAGACAGCTGGGAGCATTATGTCTGTTTAAGATGGAAACAGCATGCAGTCCCAAAGTTGACAGTGATGGTGACTGCAGAGATAAATAGTAAAAAATTGTTCTAAAGATAATCCTAAAAGTTATTCAGTGATGCCCCCTTTCTCCATTCGTGTCTCTTCAGGTAACTTATATGGGGCCACTTGGTACTGTACCCAGAACCTTCACAAAAAACCTTTTTGAGACTAAGAAGAGTTTTGAGAAATTTCTTCTCAAGGAACAACATTTATCAGAAAGTTGTCAGAATCAGAACAGGAGGGTTTTGAATGGAGATGCCTTCTTGGTTTTAATCCTGCGTCTGGCACAGCGCTGCTGAAAACTCTAATGAGGTTACATTTTGTTCTTTACATGAATTGATTGCCAGGGAAGATGTCTGATTGACAGCCC
>NW_010104174.1:38365-51724 GCF_000699245.1 Pterocles gutturalis | reverse complement strand
GTGCTGTGTGTGCAGCATCTAAAATAACCTTTTGCTTCTCATTGCCCAGTGCAAATGTGCTTTCCTGATCTGGGAGCGAAGATGGCAGTTCGCCGTAAGTGCAGGTGCAGTCCTTGGCTTTTGCTCTGAGATACAGACACTGATGCTGTTGGGAGAGCTGGCTTAGAGATATAGAACTCAAATGAAATCATTGTTATCTTCTCCCCTTGACAAGCTACCTCTATTAAAGGTATGATGATTTTTATAGTAGGTGAGGTAACTGTCTCCATAACTCATCATCAGTGCTCTGATTTATGTTGTACCTGGCAGTAACGAATCATTGGGCAGCTTTATTACCTCAGCTTGCAGTAAATGAGACCAAGGAAGAATTAAGAGCAGGTCGAACCTGGGGCCTGGAGTACAGGCAGATACTCGGAGTGGTCCAGGTCAGGCACTGAAATGATGAAGAGATGTGCTGACGGGGCAACATACTGAACTTGTTGACAGGGGAGATGATGACCTCCTATGGGGATGGTACTTTGATGTAAGCTTGGACCTTTTTTTCCCCCTCTGTGGCTATCCAAGGAAAAATGTTTGTTAAAGTTAGGACTTTGACAGTCAGACAAATATAAGAGACAGGTTAGTTATGCTGCTGTTCCCTGGACCACGATTTCCAGAATCTGGAAGAGTAAGCAAGAGGGAGAATGTTTCTCTGTTCATCCTCTTTCCCAAAGCTGCCATTACTGCCTTTTCCAACAGTCATCACTGGACTAAATTGAAAGCAATAAGCGGTGCTGGTGATGATTCTTACAATCGGACTATGTTCTGCAGTGTATGTAGAGAGCTGCCATCATGGATATATACATAGGAGGATAGATTGGAGCCCAGCTCCTCCATGTGTGATCACACACTGATATTATGCGTGCTCAAATACGTATGTGCAACTGTGGGAGTTCTCTTCAGAGCTGTAATAAAGTGCAGTGCTCTAATTTATATTTTAGTCCGAATTAAAAGAAGGAAAATTGAATGGTAAAAGTGGCTTTGGGAGGGACTTCATTACAGTGCCACATTAATGTTAACATTTATGGTAACACAAAATACAACATACTTACACCATTTAACAGCTGCATAAACAGTACTTGATATTTCCTTACTCTTTATAGAGAAATTGTCTGTGCTACTGCATTAATTTTAAAACTGTTACTCTAGTCTGTGTGTTAGAAGACTGGGCTGACCCACTATGACCTCTATATGAGCTGCTGCTTTTCTCATATAAACCACAAACACAGTACGAAAAAGGCTAATGAGCATTATGTTTTTTAATTATGCTGACAGATTTACAGGGGCTTTCTCTACAAAATTATAATTATGGCTGTTACTTGCTCTGTTTAATAACTCAACAGGTTATGTATCTCAACTGTGGAACAGTTATTTACTGCTGATCACGAGCTATAATTTTTGCCAAGTAGTGGCGACACTTCCACAGGTTTCATTCTGTGACTCACACAGGCTCTGAAAGACCGTATTCTCTATTTGGGGCTTTCTGAGAAAAAAATACATCGCACTTGGAAAACGTTCTCGTTCAGGAGATGAGTGCTTTTCCACTCTTCTTTTTTTTTTTTTTTTTAGTATGGATATTGCTACTGGAAGTAAGAATTGTACGCAGAGGATCCAGCATAAAGCTGTCAAGATAGACAAGGACTAGCTAAGTTGGCTTGACCTGCAAGAAGAATTTGAGGGATTTGGGCTTGTTTGCTCTGGTGGAGAGGAGGCTGAGGGAGAGGTCACCTAATAGCTGCCTTCAGTGCGCTGATGGTAGTTAGAAAGATGGACCCATAGTCTTCTTGGAAGTACCAGAAGAGAAAGGGGAAGGGACCACAGACATTAAGCTTGGCAGGTTCAGGCATGTTAGAAAAAGCTTCTCTGGGATGATGGGCAGCGTTGGAGCAGGTCCCCAGAGATGCTGAATGGTCTCCATCCTCAGAGGTTTGCAAGACTCACATAAAGCCACAAACTGATGCTGGCAATAGCCCTTGTTAGAGCAGGAGGTAGGATTAAAGACCGCCAAAGGTTTTTTTGTTTCTGTGATTTTGTGAAAGAATTCTGCGTTGTTTGGGTGATCAGGGACATGTCCTTTCAGGTTAGAAGTAATGACTCATGTCTTAATGAAATAGTATTGTACTGCCTGAAGGAAGGGTAAGGGAACTGTAGGAGGAAAATATGAGGGGGAAACAGACAAAAGTAAATGGCTGTTCTTTCTCTCAAATACACAAATGATAACTGAAACTGATTGCTGGGGCCTCTATCCACTCTGTCCTGCCTGCAGCCACTTCAGGTTGATGGTATGAAGTTCTGCGGTAACCAGCGTAGATTACTGAAGAGGGAAGTCTCCCTGGAGCTACAGCCAGTCGTGTGTTGGGAATTGCTTGTTAGGTGGTCTGGCTGGCTGTTCCTCTGTGCTAGTTCTTCTGACGAGCTGCTTTTTCAGTGACTTCATCTCCCAGAAGGCATGCTGAAGCTTACAGACACACACACACATGTCCTGCTGTAGGAGGAAGACCTCCTCAGGGAAATCTTAACAACTCTGTTGCTAAAGAATTTTGCAGCCTGAGGCTATGGGCTGTTGAATAACATTATAATGGCTTCTCAATGTGGACAGGTTGGCCTACTTTGAAAGTATAATATAGTAATATAGTTCTAATTCCTTCAAAATTCTCAGTGGTACATATTTACCTGATACACTTTCAAATATGTGGAAGTGTGAAGGATAAATTACCATGTTAAGGCACACCTCTTGGTTCCTTCTGTTCTGTTTCTTCCTCTTTCTGTCAAGTGCCAAAGGAATAGCTATCTGCCTGGTTTTTGATCCCTCTTGAATTCATAGAGGAGAGCAGCTGTTTTTAGTTGCGCTTTGAATTACCACTTTGCCTTAAATGCGAATGAGAAGCCTTGCATAGTTTCAGAAGAACAGATAGGAACCTGTGTAGTTTAAAGCTGGCATTGTTTTCTGGGTCTGTTAAATGCACTATGCTGCAATCAGCATGTGAAAAGAAATAGCAGAACAAGCTATTCTGCAAAGCTGATGGATTTCCTGTGGGTATTTTCAGCTATCTTTCATCCACTTAAAAGACTAGGATGGAAATTACACCTGAAATAGGAGAGGATTAGATCAGGTTCAGAGATGAACTTTGTTAAGCAGGTGAGTATATGATTGTGAACTATGTGGATAGTTTAGTAGGAATAAAATTATAATAAATGGAATTCTTGATGCTAGAAGAAGAGGTTAATGTAAATGTAATTATCAGATCCTGTAAAATGGCAATAACGGTTGTAATATGCTTGGAAACTGTAAGAGCAAGAGTTGTGTTCTGTCAGGATGCAGAGCAGCACTGGGAGATACCTCCTATGGATGGAGTGGCTTCTTGTGCTGCCTCTAAGATAAACAATATAAGATGTGTTATGGTGGATTGCATTGGTCATATCTATGTATCTGTTGTTGCAGTAAAAGCCTGAAGGGACAAGGACAAAGTCTTGATCTCTGAGTAAGAGAGGTCAGAGGCTGGTGCTGGGTGATTATCTCATTGTCAGTGATTTGAGTAAGCTAAACTGCAACTGGTAGATGCATTTCTATCTTGGCATGAAGCATCTACCATGTTACTGTGTAAATTACTACATTGGTTAATCATATGTCTTTTGTCTTGAGATACTTGGCTTGAAAATCTTTGTTTTTTCCTAAAGTGAAATTGCCATTAGATCTCAGCACATTCTTTAATGCAGTAGAAGTTTTTCTTCTTGTGCAAGTGTGTGTCAACTATGAACAAGTGCCCTTTTCATCTTCTGGTGGGTGAATTAGACAAGCTGATCTCCCTGCAGGGTGTCTGAGCTCCAGGGTGTTTAGGAATTGGTACTGGAAATGCCCCAGAAGTGGTGCTCAGTGGGGGGCTGTGCCCGTACTCTCACGCAGAGAGGTTAGTGTGAGGCTAAATCAGACCTGCCTCCTCCTCTGGCCTTTCCAGTGTGTGCTGGCTCTTGCCTCTCACCTGCTGCTTTTACCTTGGTACTGTTTCCATCTTTAAGCCTTGATTCATTGCCAGTGTGTTGTGTTTATCAAAACATTGTAAAAATACAAATACTGGATTATTCCATTTACAAACACTGAATTATTCCAGTATCCACCTAGTCTGTTCTCAGTGGAACACCTTATTCCTCTGTTGTTGCAACTTCAGAGTGTTTTGGGCTTTAGACCCTGATGCTGCTGCAACATACTCTTGAAGAGGGGCTGAAATTCATTCCTGGTGCAGGAGGCCTGAAGGTTTGGCAGCTAGAGTTACGCAAGGATGCAGCAGGGAGAGGAGTGGCGAGTAGAAAGGAAGAACATTGTGTGGGGAGGTGCTCTTTTATTTTTAAACTCTCATAGCTCTGCACATGTGACAGATGGTTGTCACCAGAAGTGAGTTTTGGGGAAAGGAACGCTAAAATATTCAGAAGTTTCAGGGAAGGGTTGATAATTACCCAGTGCCTGTCAACTTTAAAATAGTTGTCAATACCCAAGTGTATGATAAAGTTCATATTAGAATAAAGGAAGAAAAGCAGGAAACATTCTCTGTCTTCTGGCAGAAATATTAATGAAATATGAGCGATTGTCTGACAAATGTGCAGTGCTATCTTGTTTGGCAGCTGCAGTTATTACAGTAACAAAGGGATCAGCTCTGAATAGGAGGAATTGCTTTTTATTGTTCCCTTGTCTAACTTGGGAAGCTTCTTCATCGAGTAATTGATGATACCATCACCAGTGCAGCTGGGACAACGTCCCAGTAAGTGAAAGCCAACAATATATAGCAGCAAAATAGAAACTTACTGTGACTAGGTAGCATTTTCTGCTTTAAAGGAAGAAATCAAAAATTATGCTGAGGGTATCTTTTACCTCTGCCAAGACTTCTGCTGTCTGTGTAAATGGTTTTTCCTTTCATGCTATGCACAAGAGCTTGTGCAGTGTAAAGAAAAAGACTTAAGAAAGGATGAAGAGAGCTATCTTTCAGTGTTATGTGGCAGCAACGGTAGCAATTCCTGCGTGTGGTTCTGGTGGCAATACCAGATGGACCATTTTGTGAAATGATTGTGGTGCATGATCATATTTTCCTGCAGGCTGTTTTAAAAAGGTCTTTTGTGTTGGTGGGAGTAGTCACATTTGTACTTGTCCATTGGGAATGGGCTTGTAACCACTGGTTCACATCACCATTCCAATCTGTGCAGCTGTTAGATGGTAGCTAATGATGCTGTTAATGATCTGGTCCATGTACTGTTGAATATGTTTTAATTTCATCTATTCCAGATCCATTTATTCACTAGTGGCTCTCATATGGACCAGGTCCTTGGACATCTTTCTGTCACAGAAACAGATCTTGTTAGACAACCGGAGAACTACGAGCAGGTAATGCATCTCCTGTAATTCTTGGATGGTTAATACGCTTTACACAAACATTGTTCAGCAGAAGACTGCACTCCTTGTAACAGGTTTTTAACGTGGTTTCCAACAGAAACAAGGGCTTACATGTTGAATTGTCAGGTTCCTCACTTGTAACTTGTATTCACCAAATGGTTACTTCCAGTTTGATAGAACACAGACATAAAAGTATTAGGCTAAGTTTTGTAAAAACTGATAGAGAGGGTGTTCAGAGACACTTTACTGAAAGTGCCACTGAAGAAAAGGCTTGTAGAATAAAACACTCTCCATCAGTTGGCTGACTGCTGTTGTTGCTACCAGTTATCACGTCTAGGGCAGCCAGGCAGTGTCTGCCTGAATGTGTCACTGATCTGCTACAGTAAAGCGTGATGATACTCTAATAAACCCTGTTTGGTTTTGACTGTGCTGTTAATGAAACATTCCAGCAGTTTTCTTTCTTGCATGCTTCTGTCTTTCCTGGATGTCTGCTTCAGGAGTGCTGCTCGGCAGAGACTCAGGATAAAATGGGAAAAATCTTTTTGTGGTTTAAACATTGTGGTGAGGTAAGGTGCTATAGTCAAGAAGGTTTAATGGGCAGCTATGTTGCATAGTTACAGTCTGTGGAAGCTTCATTCCACCTTTCCCAGGTGGGAACATGGGAAGTACATGAAACAAGGGACAACCCTTCAAAACAAGGATGATCACTGAGGGGAACAGAGGCAGGGTGAAGATGTTTTCTTCAAAGAAACTGAGTGGCCACAATCTCCATCTCTACTTTCTGGGCTCTAACAGGTGCAATCCCAAACAAGCTCCAGGTCCAGAGCATGTGTTAGAAATTATTTTATGTCACTTACTGCTTGTACTGGTCCAAAATTGGAATTGTTTGTCAGCATAGCCAGCTGTGAAATTCTAAATTCTGATTCTAAAATAAACAGGAAAATTTGCAGGAAAACATCACAACACTTCAGTATCTGTATTTTCAAGAGACTTAACATTCATATTGTCATCATTTGAGCAATCTTTGTAGTTTTGTATCCTCTTACCCTTATTTCCCAAAATCTGCTTCCAGAAGTCTAATGGCTCAGTATGTATGAAAAGCCCAAAATAACAAGGTGGCATGGACTTGAAAAGGCAAGGCTGTTTCAAGTGTCAGTTATCCAGATGGATATAATACTCAATATGCAAAGTGATGCCTCTTTGGAAAATGTAACAAAAAGCCTCTAATTTTCAAATATCTGGATAAGATTAAGTAAATTATGCATATTTGAATAGCTTGGTTTTCAAATATTGGTGCAGATGGCAGCACTCTGCCAAATGTTTTTTTCCAAAAACTGTGAAATATTTTTTCTCTTTAAGTAATGTGACATTTCTGTTAATGTTACCTCAAAGAAACAACCTGCTCCATGGATCAATAAAAAGAGCAAGCATGTCAATATGTCTTACTGTAATGCATCCCTGTTGGTGGATGGTGTTATGAATTCTCTCTCATGTTAGGTATCATTCAAAGGATAGAAATGCAAAGTGGATCAAAGTGTCAAAAATTAGCTATCAAAGAAAGGACGTAGGGATGTTTTCATTGAAACCTAGAGTTCATTTTTGTCAAAAATATCCCACAAGATCAGTTTCTCTGACCTGTAATAAAACAAGAGATGTTTAGTGTAACAGGAAAAGTGTGATAGCCTACAGATACCTGTGAAGTTAAACTACAGTTTATGAAATGGAGAAGTCATGCTACTCCTTCTCTATAGAAGTTGCATGTTAACTTCTTTAAAATGTTCTTCCCTTGAATTTCTGACTATAAAACTCTTAGAGCTTTTATGTACAGGGATTTTGCTGGACATTGTTATTCTTTTATCATCATAAATGTCTTTGTCAGATTCATAGAGCTGGAAGTTTTCCAAGTGCAATAGTTTTAATTACATTTTTCTCTAGTGAGGCATGATCAAAATTCCAACTTCTGCAGTGTGGCTTGGCTGTGGTTGTGTATGTGTGTAGCTGTGAGTTGCAGGTCACTGCCGTGTTTCGTTCCTGTGCCACCCAGGTGTCTCAGTGACTGGAAGGTGATGTTATTTCAGCTAGCGTTCCATTTCCAGTTGAAGTACACGTGCATGCTCATGTCAGAGCTTGGCATGTATGTCCTTTCTTTCCTAAGATGCTGTCATGTCTTTTTGAGCACTCCCTGGCTTGCAGAGTGTTGGGTGAGAAATATGCTGGTGGTCATTTTCTCATTAGAAGCGCCTCAGTTGGTGGTGATGGTTAGGAGCTGCTTGCCGGCGAGGCTGTGCTAGATGTGCAAATCGGGGATGATAAGAGCACGGCAGTGTGCAACAGCCTCTGCATCGCTAGGGAGCTCAGATGTTCATTGTGTCTTTGGCTGAAAACCTCTTGCATGTATCTCTTGGAGTGTGCAAGAACGTAGTCTAGAGTATCTTGAATGTCTTGTGTTTTGGTATGTTTCCCAAGCTGTATCAGTACTGCTCGTTTTCAAACAGTTCCCCTAGGGGAGGCTGCTGTTATTTGCCAGCCTGAAATCAGAAATGGAGTTCTGGTCTCTCGTACTGTAGCTGAAATAGTTTGGAAGCATACTGGGGAGGGCATGCAGAAGGGGTGGCTGAGGGTAAGCAATGTCTGCCCCGAACTTTCCAGGGCAGTGTGGTCCATCTCTGAGGATGTGGTCACCTTCCTCTTGTGACTGTGAGGACAGTGGTTGTGATGTGTGACCACTTGGGTAGTTTTTTGTCATTGTGAGCGCAATATAATCCCATTTACCTTAATTCTGCATTGCAGTGTTGCCAGTTCTGATGTTTTACCTTGAGCTCGAAAGAATGTATGTTGCACTTAAGAGTCATTAAATTAACTTTCTCATCAAATTGTTACCGTATAGAAATCAATGAATTTCGAAGCAAAGCAGCCCAGCCCTTCAGTTTCTTCTGTCTCTATATATACTGCTTTATAGGTGGAATTCAGTCTCACAGGTTTTGTGATTAGCAGAGGTTAAAAGTTGTAGTCAGAACTCAGGTCATTGGTACAATGCTGGCAGTGCTGGAGTGATCACTGAAATTGTAATGAGTAAAGATGACACCTTTAAATGGCAGAAGATCGATTTACTGCCTGTGACAGCAAATAAATAATGCAGTTGTCTGCCAGATGGACATGCAGAGAAAGTCATAGAACTTGGGTGTGAATAGCTAATAATTTTGTTTCAGAATTTTATGGAAAATAATTATAGTTCATGTTTTAAAGGGAATTTATTTGGCTTAAGGACCTAAGGATCTTGGTAGCAAGTGAAAAGGAGCAAACAAATAGTCTGTCTGACTTTGCATACGTAATGTATGGTCAGTTCCATAAAAAATTCAAGTGAACTTTAGCTCTCCAAGCAGCAGAGATTGGGTGGGATGGGATAGGATCAATCTGCTTTCTGGACTGTGCATGTGTCAGGAAGGGAAGTCAATGTACAGTACGTGTATTGCCTCATGGAGTCAGATGGGACTCCAATGAGAAATTATGGGACATTCAAGGGGTAAATGATCAAGCTGTAAGATAAGTTGATTGTGGACCTTAAATCTTGTGGCAGTTTCCATTTCAAACATCTGTCCCAGATGGCTGTTACAGATGGGTGACACAACAGGTTTATTCTCTGTGAGTAATAGCCCATGGCTTGAATTCATCCAAAGCACTAAAGAGCTTCTGTTCTTTTCAGAACAAGTACATTCAGATTAGGAGCATGAGGAACTGGTAGGCTTTGAATTTTCAAAAATGTTAAACATGGATTTACTAGTTACTTTGCATGAAATCTGTGTCTTTAGTTTGCATCATGTGCAAGCATGTGTGGGCTTGTGCACTTCTTGCGTGAAGTCCTCCTGATGTGCTGAAGTATTTTATCTGCACAAGCATGTTAAATGGTAAGATCAACCAGTGTATTCAGTGCCCAAAGACCATGTGAGAGTTCTTGGTCCATTTCTGCCCGAGTGACAGCACCACCTCCTGGAAGGTATGTGAAGGCAGAGCAGCAAAAGTGAAGTCTGTTATCTAATAAAAGTTATGTAGCTGGTTACTGAATAATTGCTAGGGTATTACATTATCTCCAGAAATGGATCCTAAGTTGCTGACTGTCTTGGATGAAAATGGAATGACTATGGCAGGGTAGTTCCAGCTGCTATGTGCCAGGCTATATTTGGTGTCCTTGTGGTGACTGGGACTTCGTGGAATGTTCCCAGTGGTGACAGACACTGCAGGCAGGTGCTAAATGAAAATAAACAGTTAAAACCCTGCTGCTAAGCTTGACACTGTGTCACATTACTAATTTGACACAGACTTGTGCTAGAATGTAGAATCTCTGCAATCAACCTTGTTATGGTCTTCTATGGTAGGGGCGAAGGTTATATGATGTTATTTGAAATTCAAAGAGCCTGCTAGGGGATCATCTGATATTTTATGATGTCCTTCCATCTGTTGTACAAGAAGCAGTTGAACCAACACACTTCTCAGAGTGTAGATAGCAATGGAAAAAATCCCGTTCATGCTATAGTCTGTGACGCCGCTGTGTAGAAGACTAGTTCAGGAAGGGAAGGTTTGTACTGCATGCAAATACCAGAAAAAAAGATTTGTTCTTTTCTGAAAAAATGACCTTGAGCTTCAAGGACAAGAGGCCTTCATTGGTATAAATTGTCGCAGATTAATTATCTTCTGTGATGCTCTGCCAACTAATTCTGCTTGATCTGGCCCTCAGCTTTTTATATGTTCATTGCTTCATTCCCTTGGTAAAGGCCATAGTTCTGTCAATTCTATCATGGAATAGGATCAGTATTTCATGTTGTAACTACCATTCTAATTAAGGACAGCTTTGTCTATTTGTCATTATGTTTCAGTTTCTTGAAAGGGGAAAAAAAATACTTGAAATTTCTCAAGTGGGCCCTGCATAAACAATAATACAGCATGAAGTTCAAGAGTAATTGCATCGGGGCTTGTATTTCTGAAAATGTGGGGGGTTTTTTTGTGTGTGCTGTCTGAAATCCTTCCTTGGCAAGTCAACTCCACAGAAATCTTCATGGAGATTCATTTCACTGGCTGGTATGCCAGGCTCTCTGTGAGCTCTTTGTAGAAAGATGGTAGCATGAACCAATTTTCAAGGTGGGGAGAGACCGTGTTGCTGTGAATGAGATCGGAAAGGTGGAAAACAATCTTCCCCAAAGGGAATACAAAGGTCTGTGACACAATTCTTAGAGCAATAGGGCAGAAGAGACAGCCAAGCCTCAAAGGGTCGAAACACAGATTTTACGTTTACTCTACACACTGCCAGAATAAACTTAGTTTGAATCAGTAGTGACTCCTGACTGTTTACTAAATCTGCTTACAGGGCTCCAGAGTCTTAGGATTCTGGCATTCTTGAACTTTTAGAACAGCAAGTAAGCTGATAGATTCTGTATCAAGAACATTTTTTTTTTAATTTTCCTTTTAAAGGTACAGGTTTTTCTAACCCTCTCAGTCTCTTTTATCTTTCATCAAAATTTTTACTTGTTTTTAAGCAAGTTTGTTTTTAATTGATGATTGCTGCTGGGTGCATCTTTAAGTTATTTAATGATGAAATGAGAAGAAGTTCTAGAACTGCTGACCTTTAATAAATTTCAGGGTTCACCAGTGAATCGTATGTTAGACTCATGGACACACATGTTTCAGAAAGGTCAATTATGACAAGTTTTTTGAATTTGCATAATTATGCTGGCCACAGCACTTAGACTAAAAATAGCAAATGCTTTGCCCTTTTAAAATATTCATGTTTTATTTTCTCTCTGTCTTTAACTTGCTTTTACTAAACCATTCTAACATTATTCATTGAAGAACACAGGGAACATGAACTGTTTTAGGAGCTGCAGGCTGGGAGCAGAAGTAGGTCTCTGGACAGGCAGAGGAAAGGGACAAGGTGGACAGTGAAGAGCCTCTCTGCTCTGATTCTTGTTCAGTGAAGTCAGGAGCTGGAAGATCCCCCTGGACAAGAGGCCTGCATGAGGACATTGGGGAGGCAAGGTGGCTCTGATGCTGTGAAAGAATTCAGACTATCTGAGTGAAAAGAGACTGAGTGAGGCACTGAAGACAGGCTGTGGCAAGAGGGCTGAATATGGACAGGAAGGTCAAGACTGCAGAGGAGAGTTAGAATGGGGAGCTGTGAATGTAAGATGAGTCTGTCTAAAGACTTGAATCACTGTCTTGCTCCTTATGGGATTCTGAGAAATTCCCTACTTGCAGGAAAATGTCATCCCTCTCCAGTGATGGTCCAGGTGGATAACCTACTGCTGCTGCTAGCTAGTCTATTGACCCAAGAGTCTGAAGCATAACTGGTGTCTCTAGAGGTTATGATCCTGCAGATATGCAATGAGCATCTCTGATGCTGCAGGAGGAATTTTCAAAAGTATCTTCCTAAAAACACCAGAGATATTAATAGTCTAAATTGGAGTATGATGTTGTAGTGTAATGTATGTTTTTTAGGATATTTTATCACAGAATCATAGTATCATTTAGAGAGCAGAGTGCCTTGTTTCTGAGTCAGAGCCGTGAAAGAAAGTGGTAGTAAGAGTGGGAGAGTTGTTGGAAGAGGAAGGAAGCCTTAATAGCTGAGGCAGTAGAGCTTTGTCCTGGAGAGCTGCAATACTTCTGTGCCTTTGGGTTCTCAGGTTCCCCATGGCAAGTTACTTAAACTAGGCTTTCCATGGTGGACTGCTGATGGGATGTTCACATCTTGTGTGTGCCCAGTTTGATGCTCAGAGCTCTGATTTCTGGAAATGCTGAGTGTTCTTAGCTCCTACTGAGCTTGGTGTGGGACCTTTGCTTGGAGCCCCTCAAGAGTTTCAGCAGTGCAGGCAGCACCACTGAGTAATGTCAGATTTAACCTTGGAAAGTGTAGTAGGTCGTTGCAGCACACTGCTCTGCTGAAGTATTAGGCTGGATCCTCGAGTCAGTAGAGTGGAGCATGTCAACACAACCTGGGCCAGCTGCCTGGTTTCTTCTGAGGCAGCGTGCCATGGCTATGTTGGCTCAGGAACTAACTCAATGAAAACTACTTAAAGCATCTCTGCAAGTTGTTAAGTTGTGCTGGGTAGATGTATCCGTGAAGTGCTTTATAGTAATTTTTAAATTATCTGAAAATCATGTCTCAGAAGTCTCACTTAAGGCATCCAAAAGAAGTGGAAGCATTTTGTTTTCATATCTTTGCTTTCATTTCCCATTTGTAAAATGACAATAATACTATAATTTCATCTCACATGGGTCATTGGGGAAGATAACTTGTTTATGTGGAAGTTAAAAATTCTGTCTTCAGAATGGGATTTGAATGATGTATGGCCAATAAGTCCATGGCTTCCCTCTGAAGAACAGGCAGAATAATATGTAATTTAGAAGGAACAGGAATAGCTTGTGGAGTGAGCACCAGCCACCCTGTGCCCTTGGTGAGACAGATTATAAAGGGAAATATTTTGGTCATGTAATTCTAGACTGTCTACACATGGGATGGTCAAATTAGTGTTGTTTAGGCAGCTTGAATTCTGACACTTTTTAATTTCTAATACTTCTGTTTCCAGCATTAGCAGTTATCTAGCTGGATTGTGCCTTAGAAGTATAGAACATCCTCACTGCCATGTGCTCTCAACAGCACTGCCAGTCAAAGCCAATGCTGCTCTTTCTCCTGTTAAATTACTTAATGTTTTGTGTTGTTGTTGTTCCAGCCACAGTTACTTTAGACATTTTACATGCATGGTAGTCAGATTGGTGAGAACGAACATGGGAGCTGACATATTAATATTACAGAGGAGAGCAGATCTGATGACATTGAATTATATATGGGGCTCCAGCACCTAAATGCAGGAGGCCTGGAAGCTCATGCGAGAAAGCTCAAGGGAGCTTGAGTGATCCAGGCTACTCCATTTTTGATGGTGGTTGTTCAAATG
>NW_010104174.1:0-38334 GCF_000699245.1 Pterocles gutturalis | reverse complement strand
AAGAGTGGAGGCTGTAAGGATGGATTTAATGTGAAGGTCACCTGCAGGCTCTAACGCAATATAGGTCTGTGCTGCTGTACGATGAGCAGGGTCAGCAGCACCGTGGTGATGCTTGGCTGGTCTGAGCTGGCTTTCTGACCCTGTCCGAGGGTCCTGCCCTGTCCCCATGGTGCCCTGATATCGGTAAGCTGAATGATGGAACAAAACTGGCTTTAAACTCCTATGGGTTATGTTGGTTGAAAGATTTCTTTTTTCTCTCTGGGTATCTCTAGTTTGATCTTTCGGTGGCGTAATAATGTCAGGAGCAGGGTGTCTGCCGTGGTGCTGTGCACAGGGAAATCCGCTGTTCTGGGAAACCCACATTCTCCTTTTGTGTGAGGATGTTCGGCACAATATATTAAAGCATTTTGGCCCTCTTAGCGGGACTGCCTAGATCACCTTTAAAATCCAGAATACTCACTATTATTGTTGGTTTTTTTGGGAGAAGGCCCTGTTGGTTTGAAGCCTGGTACATTGAAGGTTATTGAAACTGGAAAAAACTGTTGTATTTTATTTCTTCTGGCTGTGTACATGGGAACCCCTCCTTACAATCACTGGAGCAGCAATGGATACTGTCTTACAAATGGGGTGATTTGGTTGTTTTTATTTATTTCCTGTAGAGTAGGAAAGTGGCTACTGAGAAAACAATTCAAAAATGAAATCAAAACACTCTCGGTGATTCAGATATCATTTTTCCTCCTCATGTTTCATCACATGGAAGGAATAAGCACTAAGAAAGCAAAGAAACTGTCAGTGACAGCATGTGCTGCCCACCGGGTGCTGTGTGTCAGGAACAAAGAATTTTATTTCTGCCTTTTTTTTAAATGATTCACTCTCCAGGAGGAGGGGGTAGGCTGCCATGTCATTTTCCTTCTGAAATACCGTAGGCAATTGGTTTTCAGTTCCTTTGCTGACATTTATCGCATAAAACAGTTTGCTGTAGTAGTTATTAAAACGTGTTGGAGGCGGATCAGGTACTCATTTGCAAAAATGAGGCAGAGCAGGTGCAACCCTTGTCATCTGTGTAAAATCAGGAAGAATTACAGAGGTCAAATGGCTTCAAAGCTGCTTTTAGACAGTGTCTACTTGTAGCAGAGTTCCTGATCCTTCTTAAGAAAGTCAAAGGCTCTGTCCAGCTGTGCACTCTAGAAGCAAGAGCAATCAGATTGTGCAAGTTAATGTATGTTGGTATTTCTAAAGCATATTCAAGTCAATTTTAGAAGGGATGACTTTAGAAAAAAATTTAAATATAAGTGACTTGCCTTTGGATGCTTTGTGTGGTCTCCTGTTGGGCAGACAGTGGACCAGTTGTCTTGGGCGAAGAATTCCTCACTGGAGTTCCCTGGTCACCCCTGTTGTGCTGCTGCTGGAAGCAGTTGGGGCTTGGCTTCCAGATCCTATCTAAAAGATGGACAAGGACTATCCAGAGCCAAGAAGCAGCTGGGGGTCAGAGTGGGAGTTTGGGGTTGATGACAGGAGAAAGGATGAATGGGTACCTGTGGGAGAGTTAATTTAGGGGGGCTGGAGAGGCTAGAAACCTAGGGAGTGACTCTTCCTCCTGCTGTAGAAAGAAAGAGAGAAGCCTCTGCAGGAGCTGAACTGCTTTAAATCTCAAAGAATGAATATGATCAAAACAATCTTCTCTGTTTCTCCTTCCCTGCAACTCTCTGTGGTGTCAGATGGTTTTCAGCTCATCTGATGCCTGCTGTTACCTGGTTCAGTTCTGCCTGCTCTGGGACAGGCACTTTCCACCTCCACAGTCCCCTCAGATCTTGCTGGTGGTTCCCTTTCAAAGCCATGTGGAGTATCCCATCCCAGGAGGAGGCAGAGACGTGTAATTAAAGAGCTTTGAGAAAGGCAGATGGAGACAGAGAATGTGCCCATGTTTGTGTGTCACTAAGGGAAAATCCTTATAGCCATGTTGGTTAGCGGTGGGCTGGATAAGTGATCATGTGAGGGGAAAATTGATTGGGCCACTGAACTCAAATTGGCACCTGGTTGTTAGTGACATCCCTCTGGGATCAGCTTTTGGGGCAGTACTGTTTAACATCTTATTCATGGCTTGAATGATGGGATGGAGCACACCACCAGCAGGTTTGCAGACAATACAAAACTGAGCATACCCGTGAACACACCAGAGGGCAGGGCTGCTGTTCAGTGGGACTGAGACGGGCTGGAGAGATGAGCTGAGAGGAGCCTCGGGAAGCTCAGCAAAGGCTCTGCAGAGGCCTGTGTCCGGGGTAGAATGACTGCTTGCAGTGGTACAGGCTGGGAGCGACTGCTTAATAAGCAGCTTTGCAAATAAGCTGGAACCTCTGAGAAATTCTAGCCAGATATACGGGGGAAAAAATTGCCTCATGGCTGGTCAAACTTGGGAACCAGCTCCCAGAGGAGTGACACCTCTCTTATGGATGTTCAAGACTTGCTGGACAAAGCCCTGAGCTCCTTGCTTTAAGCAGGAGGTTGGATTAGGGACCCTCAGAGGTCCCTCTCCTCTTCCATGGTTCTGCTTGGCAGCTTGTGGTGTTAGCATCAGACCAGCTTCTTCAGCTGACAAGCATCAGCTTGTCACCCAGCCATGAATCACTTAGTTGTTGAACTCTGTACCCAGTTTCACTTTCTCCGTGCCCCTTCTTGGGAAGGATGCTTTATTTTTTTTATTACTCCAGACAGTTTTAGTGCTAAAATATTTCTTTAGATATTTTTTAAGCAAGGTGGCCTCTGGCTGCAATTAGTGTCCCATTGGAAGAACTGGCAGCATTATATAGCAACACTAAAGCAAATCATTCTACCTCATGGTATTATTACCTTGATCTGAAAATTTCCCCAGGCTGCAATTTGTCACTAGTATTGCTTTCAGCTAAACTTATCCATACAAAAATAAAAAAAGGAGTTAATAGAGCTGCAGTTCTGGAGTTGCTATCACCATTTTTTGTGGATGAGTTATTACTTAGAACATTTTATTGACCAAGCATGTAGAGTTCTTGGTCCTTGAAAAATGTTGCAGTGGTTCATCACAGACTCCATAAATTGTTGGACTGGGTAGCAGCAATATCTTAGTCTCCTACACCGTAAGAAAGGAAGGTATCTCTCAACCCCAGTAGATACCTACTGCACTGGAGTAGGAACTGCACTATGTGGCTTGACTGATACGAACACTTGGTTGTGATTGCCAGTGACAGAAAAACTGCTAGGTTGATACTGAGTTTCAGTGCTGCTTTTGTGCTTTTGCTTGTTTTATGCTGTACTTAACATAGTTTGAATGCTGTGACAGTGACAATGACAGTAACATGCTATAATATAATTCCACATGAGACAATGCAGCTGGAATTAATAAGCTGGAGAAACAAGTCTGAGGTGCTTTGTCACCAGTTGGTATTGGATAATTTTTTTTTGTAGAAGTGCTAACAAGCCCAGTGTTAGGACCAAGCTGCACCAGCCCAGGCGATGCTTTGGGCCAGCACAGGGAGGCCAGGCAGGTCTGTGGTCTGTGAAGTGCTATGGGAAGGGTTGTACAGCATCATCTCTGGTGTCTGTAAGCTGAATGACAAAATTCTTGATTGTCAGCTGAGGCTGGTGTGCAGGGGCATGTGTGATGGGAGAGGTGTGTCTTGTCTCCACATTCATATCCAAATACCCTGGTCGTGGTGTCTCTTCACCTTCCTTGGTAGGAGGCTTCAGGGTGAGAGTTGCTTACCTGCTGACAGTTCTTGGTGATGGAATCTGAAAGGGTCTCTGGTCCAGCTTAGCGGATCTTAACTGGGGTGCTGGGCCCTGAGGGAACAAATTAAATCTCGGAAAAGCAGTCTGAAGGTGAGGAGCTTTAAAATGTATAACCCATCTCTGGAATTGTGCCTTGAAGCTAACACTAGCCAGTAGAGAGTGCAGAGCATCTTTGCTCGTGGAGTCTTTACTGCTGTTGTTTTCATCCAAAAGAGAAATCTGTTATCAGCTTCTAACAGAAAAGGGACTTCAGGCTCATCACTCTTCTCTTGTGCCAAGATACGGCTATTGATGGAGGCTGATCCTGAAGTGTCACAGAGCTATGATAGTTTTGTGATCCCTCCTTGCTGGGACCTCTGTTGTCCTGCATCCACTGCTGTGTGAAAAAGATACTTAACCCATCCAGAAAGTCATGCAAAACAGGACCATTGCATTCTCCAGCCCCATGCTAGTTAAAGAAGCAAACTGCAGTTAAACCCATATATTGCAATGGCTTTGGTCACTTCAGCTTTCCAGTAACGGTTTAGTTGTGAACTGAAATCTGTTTTTTAGAGGTGAGGATGCAGGTCAGATTGTGAGGAGACCGGAAGAGCTTTTTTTTATAGCCTTGTAAAATTAAACTTTGTGTGCAAATGGCCCATAATGTTAACTCAGCTCTACTGGCAGGTATTTTGGGGTTTTTAAATAGCCAAGGAAATAGAGTTATAAAATCAGCTGTTACTCATGCTTTGCAGGTGGTTTCAGATTTGTGGTTCTTTTTAAATATGTTTGTCACTTAATTTAAAGGGCCGTGTTAAGAGACTAGCAAGAGAAATGAACTGACATAAGGGAGACTGTAGCAGACTTTAAATTAGTAGTTTCTCTAGTCAATAATGCATATTTTAAAATGTGTGAAAATACCTCCATGCATGATGGGCTATGATAGCTTGTCAAAGAAGAGCTAGGCTGGGAGAAACTATACATATCAAGTTATCAAGCTTAGACTAATCCACATATTGAATAACTTTTTAAATTCATTGCTTAACTAATGTGAACAGGATAACTCTGTGTGCTGTTGGATCTCCAATGGTGGAAGCTGTTCTTTCCTGTGTTTCTGTCTTTGGGTGACAGCTAGATTTTACTTAACACTTGTAATTTTTTTCTGCTTAGCTGTGGATGCTGTTCAAGCCTGTCCTAGTCATGGTGTACATCTGATGGTGCCCTGGGAGTGCAGGTGAAGGCAGGCAGCTCCGTCCCTGACGAGCTGTCCCCTGAAGAAAAACTGAGGAAGCCCTGGATGTCCCTGCTTGTCCCGTCTTAGGTTAAGGATCACCTGCTCGTCCCAGGCCAGTATGCAGAGAAGGTGGCGGGGGGCTGGCAGGCACCTGAGGGCAGGTCTGTGCCGGGAAGGCACTTCACTTGTGCCTCCGAGCCCCTGCTCTTGCAGGGAGTAGGCAGGGAGGGAAAAGGAGGCTTGGGAGCCTTGCATGGCCTTTGGGACTGGCAGCCTGTGGGGTACTCAGCTGAAAATAGATGAACCCATATGGAAAAGCCCCCACAGGATTTTAAGACAGCACTTGTGCACAACTGGAGTTTCGTAGCCCTTTATTTTGAAGTGAAAGTACTAAAGCTCAAGGGAAGAAAAAAAGTCAGCCCCTTGACTTCGTAGGTGTTCACAATACAGACTTCTTTTTTTAAAAAGCATTTCTTTGTCTTTGTATAAGGATAGTGCTTTCGTCTACTCACTGCCAAATGCAGGATGAGGATGTCAAGGAAGGACACAGTAGGTGGATATAATAAGCTGGTGGCAAGGATGGATGGGATAATAAAAGGGGGGAGGGTAAAATCTGAAGGGCTAGTTCCCCTGCTGAATTTAGTAGTCATAACACACACACACGCAAGGAAAGGAAATGCTCCTCCTATGGCTAGCATTTCATGGTGTAGCAACATCCAGAAACCTGGATATCGGTACAGTTCAGAAGTGTAGCATCAATTCTGAATTCAGGTGAGTTTAAAAAGCAAATTAGAAATTACTTGTTTCTGTTGTTTTCTATATGTTTTTCTCTGGTCTGTTTAAAATACAGGAAAATGGGCAAGTATACAGGGAAAAAAGAAAAGACTGGATATGGATAATGCTTTGTGCATAGAAACAGTCTGAATAAAAGCAGATGAGTAATAGTATTTTTTTTGACATCAGTTACATGGGGGTTCTAGTTGGCAGTACAATATGAACAGCTGTCAGGCAGTACTGTGATACAATGTGGTGTTTTCCTTTGAAATTCTCTGGCTGAGATTTCTCTAAAGCAAATAGTGATTTTTGGTACCTACTGGATGTGCTTGAGTGTGTGAAGATTTGGCTCTTGAGGTACACCAAGTTAGGCACATAAAATTGGTTGTACCTTTAGGAAAGAAAATGTGTACCTTTTCTATTCTTATTCATCTTGATCTTGGCAGTTGAGTTGTCTTCCTGATCTTTTTTCCCTGTTTTAATATGCACAATTTCCACAAGGAAAAATGCAAAGTGGTCCATTGATTGACCTGTTCCTCTGCAAATGAATGTCATTGTTAGTTCATCCCACATTGCAAATCAATGTGAAAGCTGTGGTACAGTTTTTAATGTGCCAAATGCCTCATTTTGTTTGCTTTTAATTCTGTTTTCTTTCAGTTTCATTTTCAACAGCTGGTTTCTAAATCCCTCCACAAATAGCAATTATGTTTTGTAATGATGATCTTTGTCACATAAGTTTTTAACTAGCAGTTTGATTCCCTGCTCTGATCAATGTAAAACTGAGATATCACGACTGAACCTTGAGCTCTGGTGGTATAAAACTGGTGTTGGCAAGTGGAAAAGTCACGTATTTTGTTTTAGGTGTTGGAGGTTTTGCACACATCCAAGCATCTGGAATTACACTCTTCCACCCACAGCTGCTGTGTTTTGTATTTTACTTATTTTATCTTCCGCAAAAGGTCCAAGTCCTGTTTTCCCTTAGAGTCTGCACCACAAAACAAAATACCATTACAATTCCAAGAGAGATGATGCTCAGCAGACAGAAATACCTGCTTCTGGAGCCGCAGAGGGCCTTTCCCCATCCCTGCTAGTGTTTCGGTCAAGGCCTCTATGGGGTCCATAGCTGGTGGTGGCAGAAGTTCTCATCCAGGAGCCTTTCTGCTCCACCTGCCCTGTGATGCAACGTTTCTCCTGCTCTGTCTCAACCCTCAATGATATTCCACAGGCTGAGAAGCGCCTTGAGTAGATCTTTATTTGCCTTGTGGCTAGAGGCTGCTTATTAGTCTGGTGGTGTTTGCTCTTCAGCTGCTTGTATTTTGCACTATTCCAGTGTCTTCATGCCTATTTATTTTTACTTCAGCCTTCAAGGGATATATAGGAATGTCTCAAACCAGCTTTGCTTCTGAAGAAATCGCAATATGGAAGTGAATCCTGGAGTATTGAGTGTGTCCACCTACAGTGTTGTTTTTTTGTCCCAGCCTGAGATGCTTATGATATCAAGATTTTCTCTGATTTTTTTGTTGGGGGTCCCAAAACTTATCCCCGCTAAAGTGCAGTTTGGGCAGTACGTGCCTTTTTAAAGCAAACATCATCCACCTAACAGCCTGCATGCTGAGAGGCTCTCATAGGTCAAGTTTTGCTTGCTTTTTTGGTAAGGGAGATCTGTACTGGTAGCAGAGATGAAGCTGTGTTGTTTTTTTGTTTCATCTGCTGCTTGGTTAGGTCTCTAAAGCCTTAATCCCAGTTATTGTTTACTTCGGGTAATATAAATTGTGTGACTTTTTCATGAGTGCTTACTCATTTATTTACATTTTTTGGAAGGTATTGGCTGCTTACATTCTCTCCTGCAGTTCATAGATATTCAGAACTAGTATTCAGATTACCAAAATTCGAGTTGAATAAAGCCATTTTCTATTAAACAAAAGTATGAAAAAGTCTCTTGATACATATAAGCTTTCATACTAAGACAACCCTGTCTCAAGCCCCGAGTCAAACTTGAGAGGTTGGCATTTGGAGTAGGGTTTGCCGTGATCTGGAGTCCCATACAAGTTTTCTGTCTATGGTCTTATGCGAATAGGTGGTGGCTCAGCAGTATTTTGCCTCTGAGCCAAGAAACACAATTTATTGCTGAAAGACCGTTTTTGTTTGTCTAACAATAGGATGATTTTCTGAATATTTAGTCAGAGCAATTTTTGATTAAAAATACTTTTGCCAGCCATGGTAGCTGAGTTATGATCTGTGGGCATCACAGATTAAATACTTGTTGCAGGGAGCTCTCTGGAACTGAGCCTATGAAAAGGATGCATTATGCTGCAAATTATTAAATATTGATTTCTGTAACAGTCTGCAGGCATCAATGAATTTAGTAATATGCTAGTAAGTAATTTGAAAAAGATTGATATCTCAACAGAAAAAGTAATTACAAATATGTTTAAATAATTATTTTGGTGCGAGTTAGACTTGTGGATACCAAAGAGGACTCAACTTTGGCCTCCTGTTGAGTACCTGAAGCCGCCTAGATGTTGTTGTCACCTCAGCCTTTTGCAGATGAAGTTCCCAAGTTTCCTGAGGTCCGTGAGCCATGTTGGACGTGGGATGTTTGGCTTTGGAGATCGCAGCCGCATGTCGGAGGAAGCGAGGCTTGTTCTTGGAGTTTGCATTCTTCTGCATCACTCTGAGGTTTCCTGGCAGCCGGCTCTGAGACAGCTCCGTTAAGCACAGTTTAGCCTCTATAGCAAAGCTCTTCCTTACAAGTAATTTGCAGCAGTGATGGTTTCTTGACAATGGTTTAGAGAAGTTGTTACTGCAAAGTGTTTGCTCTCAGCATTCATTATGGAATTACTTCTCCACAGAGACTAGCAATTTGAATTTGTCGTTACTTTTTCTCTCAGTGTAAGTATTTTAGAGCAATAACTTCCTCCAGAAGAATGGAGGAAATGGATTTCATTGTCTTAATTTTGTGTGGAGGGAAAGATAATTTTCATATGTTATCCCTAAACATCACTTAGATATCCATGTGAGGCACATTTTTTACTTTCTGCTTCACTTTGTTTATGAGACAAAATTAATGCTCTCATGCAGATGCAGTCTTTAAATTTTGTTAGGAGGTGTGACAACATCCGAGTTCTTAGGTCAGTGAAAATGAGCAGGCAGCTTTAGTTGCAGCTTGTGAATTTGTCTTACATTTTGAGAGATTTATGAAGCAGCAGAAGTGGATTGCATATCAAGGGATCTCTGCAGGTAAAGGCGTCTCTGTGTGAACCGTTGTTGGTACTAAATGCATACGAAAAGGTCCTGTATTTGGAGAAAATGCAGAGGTACGGTTTGGGCTTTGGCTTCCACAGTTGCCAATAGACCTGAAATACCAGCTGTGGCATGGCTGCAATTAATGACCTAAGAAAATGTGTGCCATTGACCTCAAAGCCACCAGATGCGTAGTTTAGTTAAAGAACGATAAATGCTCGTGAGAAGCTTGAGTAAAGGATGAGGCTGGGGAAAGAAGCTGGCTGATGCGGACAGCTGTTCCTTGGTTAGGTGCGGGTTTGTCTGAGTGAGAGCCTGTCACCCCTGGGTCATGTGGAGACCATCCTTGTGACCAAATTCATGGCATGCAGACATACAATCTGTTATTCCGTCCTTGCCTTGAAGGTTTATTTGTTCTTATGATTTTTGCTAAGGTATCTCAAGGATATTTGTAGTACGTAAGTTTTTATTGCATTCTGCTTTATTCTCTGTGCTGCAATAACATCTGAGTTTGCAAGGCCCATAGAAAGGATGGCAGAGGATATTGGCATCCAGGTGCAGTGCTCTCAGTCCCTCGGGGCAGAAACTCAAACGTTGGCTATTTCAGGCTGCCTAACTCTGTCACGGTGTGCACCAGCTAGGTCGAAAACTGTCCTCGTAGGATGAGTGGTCTGGTCATCCCATTACTGATTCATGTCTGAAACAATCCAGCACTTGGTCGCTGGTCTGATACTTCCAGGGGTGGTAATATCTTCGTGAAAGGGGAGGAAGCTGTACACGGGTGAGTCAGATGAATGCTTACAAGGGAGCTGTTCAAATTTTGCATAACTAATGGAGCAGTTAAAAAAAAAAAAAAGCAAAGAAACCCCCCCCAAAATGCAAAAAATCTTGAAAGGCTTGAGTTTAGAAGACTGCTCAGAAAGTTTTGATTGTTGTTAAGGTCAATTAGCTCCAACAGATCATTTACAGGTTTGGTGAAGTTTCAGAACTTCAGTTGTGGTGTGAAAGCAAGTGGCATATGGCTTTTTTAACACTCAGGAGCTCTTCTAGTGAGACTAAAACTTAACGATGATGACTAGTTCTTACTAAGTTTTTTTTTTTTTCTGAAGACTTAAAATGCAAGCTCCCCATTCCAACCTTCGTCCCTCTTTTGCTGTCACAAGACATGTTCATGCTGCAATCACACGCGGCTCATGACCACTTTACACAGCTACTTTAAAAATCAAGTAACGTAGCTGTTGCCTGAATTTTTAATCAACTTTTTGGCTGGGTTTTATTGCCAGCATCAGATGGCATAATGTAAGCCATTTCTGCTGTAGATAAACCTATGAAAAAAAAGCAGAAAAGAAAAAAGGAAACAGCAACTCATTCTTCCACCTTTCATATACCAGCTGAGCTTGAAACTAGCAGAGTCATTAAGGGTAATGCCAAGTGTCAGTTGTGCAAATAAATGTGTAATAATTGTATTTTGGATCCAGCAGTATTTTAGAGCAAACTACTTATAATTTCCAGCAGCTACTCTTGCAAAGTGAGTTCCTTTTCTTGATTTCTTTATCTTCAAGTTATATCTGCAGAATAAAATTGCAAAGTCAACTAATGCTTTGCAGTTACTTAATTTATATATTTTGTAGTAAGTAACTAAACCAAACAAAACTAGCAGAAGGTAGTTGTCTATATAAGGTGTGTTTAACTGGTACTGCTCTGGTCCTTATCATTCTCTTCAAGACCATATACTGTTTTGTGTGTTGTCTTAAAAAGTTGCCTGTGGTGTCAGATTGCTGTTAAAATTGTTCATTTCAAATATATGGCTGGTACTGGAATGGTTAAAGCTGGTAAACTCTGTTTTGTACCTAATTTGTTCATCTATCATTGTTTCCAATAACTTTTGTTTTACTGATATATATTTAGTCTTGGAATGTCTCTTTTTCCACATAGGTGTGTGTATACACACAAATGTGTTATGTACGCATTTATGAAAAATTTATATAGCTAGAACATAACCTCTTTCCTTCACATGCTCTCTGGTAAGGGGGGGCATTTCTCAAGCAGGAGATCAGACAATTTATAAAATACATAATGTTTTTCTCTTAAAAAATAATGGAGTTCTTCCATGCTATTTTGGAGGATCAGAGATCATCTCAGTTTGAGTGATCAGAATAATGGATGGAAGGTTTTGGGGGAGGAGGCAGAGAGGACTGGAGATACTGGGGCTCTGAGTTTTCTGCAGATGTGGGAACAGCATGGGAAGGAGTTATATTGGACTGTTACCTGATTTTTATTTCCCTTGTCGTCTTTCCTCTAGCTATTACAGGTTCTGGAGTCTGAAACCATGCAACTAGAAGCCTTTCTGGAGTGGAAGCAACTGGAACCGGTTTATTGGCAGTGGATGGTAATGAATCAAACTGGATTTGAAAGGTGCAGCTTTATTGACTCTAACATAGCTGACCACTTCCAAAGGCCCCCCTCCCACAAAAATCAATGCTGCAAGCCAGCTGTTCAGCAGCATTTGAGAAAAAGAAAAAAAGCCTTTGGTGAAGAAAGGAAAGTTTTCCTAGTTCTCCTTCATCCCTCTGTGTTCTGCAGTAAGTCTTGCCCAGCTAAGCTGAGGAATTGCAGGGCAGAGTGGTGGAATTTCATATAGTTAACACAAATGAAAATGACTGATCTTCATCTCTTTAATGTTTTTTTAAACATAGCAATCGTACACTTTCTTAAAATTAAATGGCTTTTCAGAAGAGGCTCACTAAGCTTTATTGCAGACTTGAGAACAAGTAAATTTGCAAGCAGCTGATATTGAAAACAACTTCATTTTTCCCAGCCAAATAGTGTGTTCAAATTGCCGATTTCCCTTTGAACTGTGTTGAATGATCATAAGAAAATCAATAAGCCTATCTCTGTGCATCTTATGATTTCTCAAGTGAGTGTAATCGGTACCATCCATCTCACTTCTCTCTGCAACTTTTGCCCATTCACAGTTGCTGAAAATAATTCTTTAGAGCACTGCATTAGCTGTACGAGTTTAAAAAATTTTGCGAATGAGCGAGATGACTGTTAATTGCCTGTGTGCCTTGTCCTACACCAAAAGCAAGGCAAAGGAGTGTAAAGTTACCTCACCTGTCTTGAAGAGTGCTTCCAATGCAGAGCCATTCAAATCGTCATTAGATCTATAATGGTTTTTGCCTTACCTGTCTACCATCTTATGGTTATTTGGAAAGCATCAACACTAGCAGAAGCCTGGCTCCAAACAGGCAAAATACAGCTGTAACTGTTAATGGTATTTCAGTGTATCCACCAAAAAATTTGCCTCTGGCATGTTGAACAGTGTGGGGAGTATTGTGAGCGTTAGTGTGCTTCCTGGAGTTAGCTCCTAAATAGATACCTGCAAAAAACCTGACCAGCACATCTTTTAAAATAGTTCAGTAGGCTGGATGGCAAATTTGCCTTTCTTTTGTTTTGCCGATGATGGTGGTTGTTGCTGGATGCTGATGGGAATGAGGTGTGCTTTGAGGATACAGTAGCCTTCTCTTTCCGCTTAGCCCCTGCTGTGCATTGCTGATCTGATGGATGGGCTGGTTCTTGCACAGCTACTGCCGGGTCTTTCTGATGGCTGTGGGCAGGGGCATGACGTAACTACAGCAACTGGAGTGACTGCAGTCGCATTACTTTAAAATTCTGTCATTTAATGAATTTAAAATTAAAAAACAAAACCAAAACCAACCAAACCAGCTTTATTTCCATGCAGTTTGTTAGTCTGTTGGTGCCCAAAATGTGTCTGAGTTGTCATGAGCTGGACCTTTGGTCAGCATGAGCTGCTGGCCTCAGTGCTGCTTTGTGCCGGTTTGCAGTGGTCAAGCTCACTAAGAAAGGAGGTATTTTAGAGTGTTTTTTGCCATTCTTCGCAAGTGTTTTCCTGTATGACCCTAAAAATGTCTTGCTATGAGTGAAGCCAGAGTTTCTAACCTACCTGCAGAGAAGAGAAGGTGTGGGGAGGAGACAATATTTTCATCCTTTTTATAGCAATCTTTTATGTAAGTGAAGGCTGTTAGCATGTCACTGCCTTCCCAGTTGCTGTTTCTAGGCTAAACAAAATTGATTCTCTTCGTGTCTCCTTGTAGGCCATTCCTTCAAACTTCTGATGGCGGTTGCTGCTCTCATAGGGGACTCTCCTTCCCATTTGTCCGTGTTAAAACTTCAAGTGCCTCACCCGTATGTCAGTGTTACAGTCAGCACTCTTCTGTCATGGAGACTTGTGTTTATACTTTCTAAAATGGTACTTGACTTGAACAGTGTGACACTGGTGACTTCTGGTTTTCTGACATCTCTTCCAGCAGTGTTGCTGCTGAGCCAGTAATTACGTATTTAGTTTTTCCTTGCCTGCGTGTAAGCCATGCTGCTCAACTGCTGGATTTCCTCTTACCGTTTTCAAATTACTTCTCTAATTCTCACGATAATTTTGAATGCAAATTATGTCATTAAAAGAGATGATCACCTCTCCTATTTAATGTCTTCTTGATAACAATATAGAAATAAATATTTACAACTTACTGTGCCACATAGCAGATGGGGCTCTCCTGAACAGCATAAGCACGAGTCTCCATTCTGATCATCACTTTGTTGCAAAAAGCCATAGGAGTGCATCCAGCCTCCGAGTTTGATGGGAAAGGGCATATCCAGAGCTTCTGCGGTACTGATGATCTCTGTCCCATGAGTGTTACTTTGTGCATTTGTGCAGTCGAGAGTACCTCACTGAATGCAGTGCTTTCTAAAATAAGCTAGGTTAGCAAGGTAATTTTTCTGTTAACTTGGAAATATGTTAGAGTGAACTAAGGAGGTTATCTCTTAAAATAACTCTGAAATTGTGGAGCAACTGTATACTGAGATGGCAGCAGTGAATTCCTGGTTATGAATTACCAGGAAGATAGATGTGTGTGGGAAACCATTTAAAAGTAAATGTTATTGTTTTTCCTTTAGGAAACGGTGTTAGATAATATGGCTGAAGAGGGAAATATGTGCGAGTCCCAGGATGCTTGTGTAGAGAAAAGCGGGCTGCCAAAGGCGACCTCGTGCTGCCCCTGGGCTGACAGTCTGACTGGGCAAATTGACAGATTATCCAGAGATCTAACGAGACTCCACAACCAACTGCATGAACTCGTAACTCACCGAAAGGCTGTGTGGTGTGAGAAGGTAAGGCTTTGGCTGGCGTTCTTCATCATTAGTGAATTTTAAGATCCTGTGATTTCCAGCTCTCTCGCTACAGCCCATCCGAGGGCAGCCTCTCTGTTGCTGCTCTGTGTCAACCTTGCTGCAATTTGAATCTCTGATCTACAGTTACTTGTCTGTTTATGCCAACAGCATGCCAGGTGCTCTTTTAAACACAAAGTAGGCATCTGCCCCAGAGAGGCAGCATGCTGAAACAAAAAAGTGTTATTTTGGAAGGGAAAGCATCAAAGGATAGGGGCTGCAGAGGTGAGAAGAGAAGAGGAGGAAATCACGGCAGCCTCCGGAGGGGACAGAGACAGCAGGTTGAAAGCATCAGTAATGGTTATAGTGAGAAAAATAAAGATAGGTATTTGCAGGGAAAGGAGGGTGGGAGAGGCCAGAGCTTGTCATCTTTCACTGAGTTTGTCTTTGAAATGTCTGATGGGGGAAGAAATAAGAAGAGTTTGAAACCTGTGAAGTGAGAGAAGGACTAAGCACAAGATTTAGTGGCAGAACAGACTGGCTGTGGGAGGCTGGCTGCGGAGGAAAGCAGGTGATATGAAGGAAGAGTACATGGTATTCGCTGACACAGGGATGGGGAGACACTGGGAAGCACCCAGATGGGGCGGTGGGGCATAAATAAAGGAGCTGTTAATGTATATGTAGAAGGTGAATCTGAATATTAACATGCTGGCACAAGGAGAAGATACGGTGAAGATGCAGGCATAAAAGCTAGTAATTTTTTTCAGGCATCAAGAGGAAAGAAGGTTACCAGAGAATCTGTGAAACCTGTGGATGGAGAAAAAGTGAAAGAAACAGTTGAGGCAGATAGACCAATAACAAAAACGCTGTACCCCTTTTCTGTGTCTGTGTTAACTCTGGAGAGGGGTTTTTTTTGGTTTGGTTGTTTTTTTGGCTTGGTTTATTTTTTTAGATTGAAGTGTTGGTAGACAGGATTATAGATCAGCTGACAAAATGAAAGGGGCATGTTGTTGGATCAAGAGGTGTTTGCCCAGGAGTTCAAAAAGGTCCATCATGGAAAAGTGTGTGGAGAGCTAATCGCTTTCTTCTACCATAAGGATAAGAAACTAGTTGGGATCAGCTGGATAGGGACAGGCAGAAGGAGCTGCTGCTTCACACAGAGTACAGAACTTACCACAGGGCACTGTGGATATAAGCAGTGTACATGGATTTGAAATCTGTTGGACACTGTACTGGGTCTGGGTGAGATGGAGTTAATATTCCCCATGGCAGCCCTCAGTGCTGTGCTGTGTTTGGGTAGCTAGAAGGGTGCTCATAATGCACTGGTGTTTTGGGTCCTGCTGTGCAGTGCTCGCACAGCATCGTGTCCCTCCAACATTCCCCAACCACCATCACCACACTGGGTGTGGGCAAGATCTTGGGAGGGGACATAGCCAGGACAGCTGACCCAAACTGACCAAAGGGGTATTCCATACCATATGATATCTGCTTACAAATAAAAACTGAGAGAAAATGTTGTTTTTTATGACATTTGTCTTCTGGAGCTACTGGAACATTGCCTGCTGATGGGAAGTAGAGAACAAATCTCTTGTTTTCCTTTGCTTCTGTACACTGTCTTGGTTTTTGCTTTATTAAACTGCCTTTATCTTGACCTACAAGGTGTTTTTTTCTATCTTATTTTCTTCCCTTCTTGTTTTTGCTGAATAGGGCAATGATAGAGCGGCTTGGTGGGCACCTGGTGTGCAACCAGGGTCAACCCACCGCAGACAAATTCTTGGAAGATTAAATCCATCAAAGCCTATCAAATATACAGATATGAATTACAAACTTAGGAAGCTGCAGGAGTACAAATCATTGCAGGCTGGGGGAATATTCCGAGGAAGTATCTCATATAAATGCCTCTGTCTTATAGTCTTCTCTTGGCACTTGCTGTCAGTCACTGTCAGTGATGGGGTACTGGGCTAGGCAGGTCTTCAGTTTTACCAGATTTTGTTGCTTTTTTGGCAAAACAGACATGACTGTTGCAGGACAACTCAGATATTGATTTCTAAAAATAACTTTTCCAATGTATGATTTTTCAAAGCAAGATATGCTCTGACTCCTCTTATATATAGCAATCTATATGCTGCTAAGTATTGCATGAAATACTGTGTAATAATCACACTGTAATTTTTTATGCTTAAATTTGGAAATTAAGTCCCAAAAGATGAACTGATTAATTCCTCACTGTACTTTGAAATAGATGCACTGATTGGATTGGAATGACAGCCAGTCAAGTTCCAGCATTTCTGAGATTCAGTGAGTGTCACACGGGTTTATGACTGTGGGAAACGAATGGAGTGCATCTTAGTGGTGTTAAAAGGGTGGTTTATCAGAAGCGCCTCCTTTTCTCCATGCCCTGGATCTGAACTGTTTTGTAATGGTACATGACAGCATTTTTTGGAATGCTGGGGGTCAGATGACTTGCCATCAATCCTCTTTATATCAGCCCTTCCTTCGAATATTGTTGCTGCTTGTGTGCTGCTCTCTGCCTGTAGCCTGTCTTTTTCCTGCACAGTCAGGAGGCTTGCTGAACGCAGGCTCCTCCATCCATTGTATGTTTCTGTCCCCTTCAGTCTTTTCCCTGGAGAAATAGGCTTATCAAATATTTCCTTCTATATTATTTTTTTAGTCAAACAAAGAGAAGATGCAGAAGTAGCTAAAGCGGTCATTATATCTAACTTTGTATCTTGCGATACTGAGACCTCTGGAAATTATCTTGGTTCTCCCAAGCACACCCGGCTGGGAGACAGAACAGTTTATTATAGCTCTTGTGCCCACTACCTTGTACTTCACAAAAACTGTGATAATCCACAGAGTAATTACGTCTGTTGGTGCCAGCAGGCCTGATGTCTGTGCCAGGCAACTGAGCAGAAACTGTTCTGAAGAGCAAAATTGAGGGCACATGATGAAATGTGATATACTGGGGGAGAGACAGCACAGTTATTGCAGGAGGAATCATGAATCTGAAATCTGCTGGAGCTCTTTGAAGGGACCAGTGAGTATGTGGGCAAGGGAGGGAGGATTGACGTCGTTTAATTGCATTTACAAATGGCATTTGATGAAGTCCCTGAAAAGATTCAACAAAAATAAACTGCCCACATGGCTGTCTTTCCTCTCACCCTTGAGCAAACAGCAGAGCGGGAAGCGGAGAGGAGGCGGCTGCGATCAGTTTGCAGAGGCGGTCGCTGGTGGAGCCTCCCGGGCCATGTGCGTGTTTGACTGCTCAGGGAGAGGAGGTGGATCGCGAGGTGCCCGGGGTGAGAGATGAGACTAAATCCCTGAGAGCGCACGTGAAGGACAACAGCAAAGGATTGTTGAGGGCCCTTGTACTGAATAAGGAAGTGGTAAAATGTCAGAAAAATTCAAAAACCTGTGATTTATTTCACTTGGACTATGTAGAGGTATTTTGGGTATTTCAGTGATTACTATGCCACAATGTCTGGTCTGTACCACTGAACACAACTGCTTATTATTCAGGATGTGATTTCAGGGGCAATGTGTTTATTTGTTGCAAGTTTGATCATTTGCATACTGTGATTCTGGTAGTTCAATCTTAAATATTGTTAAATTGACAAACATTTTCCTTATTTTCTTTTGTTTGTTTCTGTCCGCCCCTAGTTCTTTCTTTGTTTACGTGCTTGGAATGATGCTGAAACCATTTTCCCTTTCAGGGACATTCACTAGAAGACATCTGAATGTTGCCATGGGATTTGGGTGATTTGTGAAACCCTGATTAATATGACATTTTAACTGATATCCATCTTTAGTAGGCAGCAATGTGTTCAGTATCTTGGAGGAGAAAAGGCATATGACAGAGGTGTGATCTGAATATGGGGCTTTCTGATTGTTAGTGTTGTTCTTTTCTATGCATTCTGGGCAGATCATCATCATTTCTTGGTAATGTTTTGAGGGTTTGTAAATGATCAAAAAGTTGAGGGAAATGGTTAAGCTTTAAAAATGTTTCCCTTCTTAGAAACAAACTTAAGTGTAAAAGATGAAATCTCCTAATTACATAAGAGAACTTGTTTGTTTGCTTTTTCCTTTCTGAATATTTCATGTTATCTATTCCTCTATTTGAGAAAGGGATTTGATTTAAGTCAGTGTTACACATTCGGCATCCAGAAGCTGCAATGCAGAGTATTTGACTCCAAATAGTGATCGTTTCATTTTTCATCACATAAATGCTCACAGCTTTTGTTGAAACTTGGGATATTGTATCTTGGGATCCCTTGTGTTCACTAGCAATTAAAAGCAAGCCAGACTCCTTTGAGATGGCAATGTGATGGGATGGAGTTTGCTCATGCATGTGCGTCTGATGCATGGCCTGGAAAGACTTGGAGCCACTCATCTGAGCTTGGACATGCTCCCTCCACGCTGGAGTCCTCTCCAGAAATACTGGTGGCTGTGTTCATGGGCTTGGCTTGTGTTGTGCCTGAGTACCCGCAGCTGAGACTTGAGAGGTTGTAGTCCCTGGTCTGTATCAGACTTCCTCAATGGCAGTGGAAGAGCATGCTGAAACCTGCACTTGGTCTTTGTTTCTGTGTTTTTCCCCTGATCAGTCACCTCCCCTCCTATTCAGTAACCCCCAACCTCCCCAAACGGTTGCACCCGCAGCCTTGATAGGGACGGGAGGATGCAGGGCTGCCTGTTTCAGAGGTGCCCTTTGGATCCATAGTGTGTTGGGGAGGGGCTGTGTGGGAGAAGGATGCTTCGTTTTCTCTCGCTGGGGAGAGGGGAGGTGCAAGGGTGGTCAGGGGTAGTGGCAGGAATGACCTGGGACACCCCAAGTAGGGATGGCAGGGACTGAAACACAGGGAGGCTTTCGTGCGGTCCCAGAGTCTTGTGGATCACTCAATCTTTTTGCTACCACTAGCTTATCACAGCACACTGCTGGAGACCTTGTAGAGTCTAATGAAAGGAGATTTTTTTCATAAGGATCTTGAATTTATAAAAGACTGATTTTTGATGCACTTTACTTCAAATAGTGAAGCCTTAAATAAGAGAAGCAGCTCCAGAGGCTCATGGTGAAACATAGTCCTATATCCTTCTGGTTTTGCTTGGGTCTTGTTTTTTTTTCCTTACAGAGATAGAGTTGAATTTTATCTGCTCAAACAAATGCACTTCCAAAGTTTTTCTGTAAGCCTTGTAAAGATTTGGAGGGGGGATGAGGAGCTGTGGATACCCTAGTAGCCATTGCCTGGTGGCTGTGCTGTGTGTGTGGCTAACCTGCGTGGAAGTAAAGGCACGTGCATTGTATGTATGTGGGTGAGGGAAATATAAGGTCTTGTTATTCTCTCCACCATATGAGTGGCGAGGGGTGCCCGTGAGGATTGGACTGCCTGGTCTGCCGTGTGCCCTCCTCCACCGGTGCAGAGCTGGGTTGTGTTTCTGCTGCCTTAAACCCAGGGCTTGTGGCAAAGGGACAGCTGAGCTCTTGCCAAAGAACTCTCTGCAGGCTTGTCAAAAGCTCTTTTTCAAGCAAACTGTTCACATTTCATCTTGGCTATTTCTGCCATTTCTCCTAGTTCTCTGGGCTTTCAGCTAATATGAAGATGTTTGTGTGGCAAGCAGTTAATTACCCAGGCTAGCTGGGGCGCAGGAAGCGGAGGAGTGGGAGGGAATGGTTCAGTGTTGCCTATTTCCTCAGTCAGCACATTCCTTTCCCCTGCCCCTTTCCCGGTCCCAGAGCATTTCTGTGTTCCACTTTGTGTTTGCAAAGCTCCATCTGGAGCACTAAGCAGCTGTCAGCCGAGCTTTTCATGCAAAAAGAAATTGAAGAACTTGCAAGGCCACAAGAGCAGCTTTGGGAAGTGCATGGTTGGCTGGACCCAGATGCCTGGGTAGGGGGAGGAAAGCCAGAGAGATCAGCAGAAACATCTATCAAAGGGAGCCGTGGAGGACTTGGACAGGAGGGTGGCAAGGAGGGACAAAGCTAATGGCATTTATGTGTAGTTCTTTAGTTAAATGTAGGGTAGGATTTGCTGCTGATGGAATTGGCATGATATTAGCACGTTTAGGCTATTAGAAAGCATGGATCTGCTGTAAACAGTAGGAGGTAAGATCCTAATGCTTGTGTTCACTTTTTACTGATGTATTTTCTTGCATTGGTTTATTTGTCACTCGTCAGTATTCCTAGCAGGAGACCTGTGGAGACTGCGGTGGGGACCCAAGCGATTGCTCCTGGAGGGCAGCGTGCTCTCTCTTGTGCTGGAGGGAGGAAAGAAGCCGTCTCCGTGCATCAGTTCTCCTCGTAGCAGCAGGATCTAACATTTGCAGTAGACCCGAGGGCCCTCCTTAGCCTGGTTTAAGGCTGGAATGCACATGGAAAGTTACTGCAGATAAGTTAGAGCTAGGAGATTTTTTAAAAGAATCTTGCTCCCTTCTGAGGACTCGGGCAGATTGGTCAGACTTGAATAGTCAGTGTTAAGCTCGCAGCATACAAAGAGATGAAAGAGATATTTATTCTTAGTTTGCAGATGTAACTTGCTGTGCAGATTGCTGAATGAGTGCTGAACTGTGAGAGAGACTCTGTGTACCAGTTGCTAAATCAGCAAACCGATTTCAAACACACACAAAAACTGTAACTGAAAATAAATTACCCAGCCTGACATTTTTCATGGGGCTTATATATGCTAAAAGACTCCAACTCCTGGGGGAAGAGAGAAACATTAAAAACCAGAGTGATGTCTCTGGTTTTGCATGCAGACCTCTGCGGTTGAAGTAAGCATGGGTGAAAGTTTTTCTTGCTTCCCAAAAGATGCTGTTTTCCCTTCCTTTGACAAAATGCTGAATGTTTGCTCAGGTGACAGGATCAGTTAAAGTATAATCAATAACCAGTGTTAATATTTTATTCACATTATTTGCTAAGATGTTGGATACCGACCAAAGCAATGAAATGTGTAGTAAACGCAGCTGAAGAATTATACTCCAATAAATTTTAAATGAGCTTTATTTAACAATAAACTGTAAAAAAAACCATTCCAATGAGAGAACGTGTTTTGTAGCCACTGTAAATGTTTTAGTGCATTTTTAAAATGTAAGTGTAGTACGTATGTTCTCACAGTTAAAATGCACAATAAAACATGGACAATATGCCTGCAAGGCTCAGGTGCACAAGGTATACAAGATTGCAGGTCCCCCTACCAGCATTATCTTTTGAGTGTGAAAAGCTTGGAGGCTGATGGGTGGAATTTGAGGTACTTGTGACGCCAGGGTTGCTGGATTTCCAGACTATTTTGAGGTTGCAAGAGGTGAGTCGCTGCAACAAATGTCCTCCACGAGGGCAGTATCTTGGGGACACGGCTGATTCTGGCTGACAGAGGCTGGATTAAACACCTGGTAGCTGTATTTTAGAGCAGCTCTACCTGAAACACTATTAGTGTGTTTTACTGAACTCTTCAGAGTGGGTTTTGGGGACAGTAACTTCCAGGAGGTATCTGGCTTGCTTTACAGCTCTGGGCAGACTGTTGGGATGGGTTCCTCCTCTGGCAGCAGGAGTTAGATGTGCTGTGTCCTTTGCAGTACTGCTTGGTATTTAGGTGAGTTGGAAAGATTGTTTTCATTCATGCATTCAAAGCTTAACTTTAAGTTTCCTTTTTTCTTAAAACCTTGTCCTTTTCCTCTCAGCTGTCTGCCATGAAATTGAGGGTACTTGATCATAAGAGAAAAAAGTATCCAGCTCATTGCTGTCTCTTTGTTCCTTGTGTTTGTAGAAGAGCAGACATAAAAGTAAATCTGTAATTTAGTATTGGCACAACTCTTCTTTCCAGCCAGGAATGCATCTAAATAAAGCTTTAGTACACTTCTGAGCTCACAACTCACCACTTTTAACTCTTCATCTTATCAGCTCTCTCAGAACCCTGAGAGCTGTTTGATTTTTCCCTTTGCAGGCTAGCTGCAGGGTGGCCTCTGACTGCTGCAAGAGTCACGACGGCCCTTCCAGCAGCTTTGCGTCCACCTACAGCTGCTCTTCGCCAGCAAAACTGTGAGCTAATAAGAGAAACTGCTGAGTGCTTTTTAAGAGTAGTGACTTTAGAAAATGTCTGCTTTTTCACTGAGACTCTGAAAATGTTTTATGTAGACACATCTCCACCTGGGTGTTAAGGTTCATTTGCCTCATGCCATCGTTGTGGTTAGGCTGGGCTGCTGGAGTGACCTTACCCCAAAAGCAGAGGAGAGCTACAGAGCTGGGTGCTGGTGGAGGTTCTGCTGTGGTCGTCCAAAGCCCCCGGAGGGTACAAGGGAGTATTTTCTAACTGAAATATTTCTAGTTTGGGGGTGAAGAAACTCCCTAAAAGTGAATTTTTTTTTTCCTTGTAATTTTTTCATAAGAAAGAAAATCTGAACTACTAGGTGGTGATAACCTTTCTTTTAACTGTGTATTTTAGGAGTGGTTTATATAAACATTCCTCTTTTTTTTGGCTGTACGTACAGTGACTACATTGCTTGAATTTGTTTCTCATCTGTTCTTCCAAAGCAGGATAATAGAGAAGCGCAAGTCGCAAGCAGCACTCTGTTTCTAAAGTGGCTACTTTCATGTTGCACGGTGATAAAACTCTGCTTAAAATGAAGTAGGGTCCTCCAAGCCTCTGCAAGTCACTTGGATCTGAGATGATATATCATCAGTGTTTTTGTCTCTGCTGCCCAAGATAAAAGTTTGGAAGAACAAATTGAAAAATAAGTGAGCAATTTATTATACGAAGCAATGCTTGTCCATTGCTGCCTTTTGTAATTTGTAGCTGTCAGGGTCTTTTTTAAAGTAGCACTACAGCCTTTTTGCAAGTGTCTAAATTACTTACACTGACACACTCTGGTTTTCATATCATATGTTCAGTATATGCCTGTTACTACATTAATTTGAGTGATCTTCTAATGGAAATCAAGGATTTTGAGAAGTCTAGAGATAAAACTGCAGTTAAAAAGTAATGCATTATAAATGGCCAGGCTGTTAGAATGGATATTTTTTTTAATTACTGTAAAATGATGAAGATTTATGGTTTGGAGAAGGAAATAGTTGTTTATCTCTCATTCCCTGCGGTGCACATTCAGAATTGTGTGGCATATGGGACTTTCACAAGTCTGAACTGTCTCCTTGCAGTCGATAGTGAACAATCTGCATGTTTGATGCTCCTGCCTGGAGCTGTCCCTCCTTCCCAAGAGCAGTGGGACCGTACTGGTGGGTGGGCTTGCATATCTTCTCAGGAAGAACCTGGAGAGGTTTAGATGAGCTCCTGGCTCAGAGCACAGTGATTCTGGCCACCTTGTGTGTTTGTGCTGATGCTTCATGTCTGCTCGTTTTTGTGCTGGGATCGCTGGTGGCCTCTTAAGCTGAACAGAGGTGATGCAGAAATTGCTGATTTCTTCGAAGAATATTAAGTATTTTAAGATTTGTCCCTGGCTGGTTCTGCCCACAGAGTTGCTGCAATAGAATAACCACATTACATGTTTGATTCCCACTGAATTTTTTTTTCTTTTTCAAGTTCAGTTGTTCTCCTCAAAGAAGCACCTTGAAGCAACTGCGTCTTTGTGCATCTCTTCAAGGGTAGGATCTGTTGCCTCCCCGTGGCAGGAGGAGAGCTGGGTGAAGCAAGTCTGCTCTCATGGGCTCATTGCACAGCAGTCACAGAGTTCAGCTGCTTTTAGGCCTAAGAGGATTAATTTCCCTTTTGCTTTTCCTGTGTGATAGATATTTGTAGTCTCAGCAAACAGGCAGTGCTCTTATCAGTTGTGTGCTTTTGTGTTTCGCATTGGTATTTGCAGGTGTATTTGCATTTTTCTGGTAAAGACCCTGAAAAATCTTAATGTTATTCTTTTCTTGTTAATCCTATATCCTTTATCTTAAGCTAAACTGACTTTTCTCACTCCTGTCAATGTGGTATTTAGATACATGAGTCTAAATATAGACAGATTTGATTTAAAAAAAACCCGAAAAAAACCCTGAAAACAAACCAAATAAACCCAACAAAAATGTTATCCATTCCAACAAGACCAGGTCACTCCTCCTTATGAAATTATCTCATTCAAATGCTTTAAATGACCTCTGAATTTCCATTACTGTGCTTCCTCACCATCTAGAAGCTTTCCATTGGAGAACAGCCTGGATGTTGTTCTGAAGGCTTACAAAGTGCTTTGCAGTAGCCAGTGTATAACAAAAGGAAGCACAGAGCAGCAGTGCCCTGCCAGACCCTGGTATCTCTTCTCCTCGGATGCAGCTGTGTGCATTCCTGGTATTCAAATTGTATTTTTAGTTTCTCCTCAGAGGACTCCTCCCCCAGTTAGAAGATGACCTTCTATTCCTGGTAAAATAAGTACATTTCCTCTCTGTGGCTTCCCTGTCAATTTTTTTTGCAGTGACAATAGGTGCGCCTGGGAGCTAGCATTTGAATAGTGAATGTCTGTCTTAAGATGCATAAGATGGAGATGCATACGTTTCTCTCTAATTGCAGAAAATTGCATATCCAGGCAAAATTTGGAATGCAGCTGCTTGTATAATTACATCTTCTGTCAGTTGCTATAGCTCAGCTTTACAACCCTTCTAAAATGTCTTCGTAGTTTATGGTACAAATAATGCCCCCATCAATATTACTTTGGGATCACCCCTTTCATTTATTTGCCACCAATTCCAAAGGCTTAAGATTTTTCCTCTTGCTGAACTAATAATGAATGTTAGAAATTAGTAATTATATTAAGGTGAAATTTTGCTTTAGCTGTTAGAATTATTGTTAAGCCAAAAGAAACTATTTGAGTTTCTTGCTGGGGTTTGGGTTTAGTAAGAAATACCTGTGCATGTACCTCAAACCAGTTTGCTCTGCCTGCAGCATCAGGTTTTGGATGTGTGCAAGCCTTTCCATTTCATGGCTTTAGGAGAGAGAAGGTAATGGTAACGGGTCATGGAAAGGCTATTAGGTTATTGGCAATTAAGTGTTGCTATCTGCTACCGGTCATTAAATGGCAGACAAGATGTAGATCGGAATAAAGAGCTTAATGGAGTGTGTTGGCCCCACTTACACCACCATCACGACTGGAGAATAGTTGGAAAGGATTAAAAGAGGAGGAATAAAGGAAATATTTGGTCTGTCTTTTTGAGAAGTGAGAAAAGAGTGATTTAACCATGGCAAAGCTATAGCTGGGTCACGTTCTGCAACTTCTTAGAGGCTATATAAGACTTTAGATGACAGATGGTATAAGAAGACCCAGTGGCTGAGGCAGAACTCGCTGAAGAGGGGTGTATTTTTCACCATAAATGTATTTCACTGCTGAGATAACACAGTGATAAGGTAGTTTCCTGACCTGCTGGAGCCTGTGTTTAAAAAACCAAAAGTATATATTTCTGGAAGAGACCCTGTAGCTTACCAGAGTGTAGTAGAATATTGCAGAAATTACCGGGTGAGATACTCTAGCCTGTGCTTTGTGGTAGATTAGACTAATCAAACAGTTTATTATGACTTTAAATCCATAAATGCATGAGCATTGGTGTTAAATGGGCTATTTCAGAAGAACACCAAGTCTCTTTGTGTACAATCAAGGATCTCGCAAGAAGAAAGAAACCTCATTTGGGCAGGACAGTGTGGGAAGTGTTCAGCCATTAAAATAGAAAATGATGGTTTCTAGTGTTCTTAACTGGTTACTCTTCAGTGTGTAGAAATTGTTGCAGAAAATTAAAAACCTTGCAAGCTTACAGCAAAGAAGCTTGATTCAATGAGACAAGTTTTATAGAGCTGCAGTACTAACTGTAACTTTGAGAGGTTTGAAATTACATTTGAACAAGTTATTGTAAGACATGAATTTGAAATTAGAGTAAGGTATTTTTTTTTTGTAGTAAAACACCTGCTTACTCAGTGTTGTAATGTTACCAGAACAGCTGACTGCAGATATTGCTTTTGCTTTAACTTGTGGATTTTTTTTTTGTATGAGCGGCAAATGCATTAGGTTTTTTTTTTTTCTGAAGGCTGGGGACCTGATTTTCTTGGAAGTCACTGTTCAGCAACTATTTGAACTTCATAGGCTCTGCAAGGTCCTGTCCCATTCTGTGTTGTATCACCACCCATCCCTCCCATAATTTCACAGAAGTAGGAGCTGCAGGATTTGATTTTCCATCATTTAGGCATTCACAGTATGCCTTGAAACGGTGCCTTTGTGTCTCTGAGGCTGAATGGGTCACTGTCTATAGCTAAGGAAGGAGAGCATTTGTCATACACTTAACCATTATTGTTCAAAAAAAAAAAAAGAAAACATTTTTATTAAAAGAAACTGGCCCTCTAGCCAAGTTATTACTTGTTTTTTGTTAAAAAAATGTAAAGCCCTCACCCTGCTTGTGTGTGACAAAGGTTTTATTTTTATGCCTTTGGGGACACACAAGCACACAAAACACTTGGGTTATTCATAACTGTTCTGTACAGAAAACAGTGAAAACACAGAGAACAGCGATGTTGGCTTATTCAGTTCTTGCTCATCTCTAATGGTGTTTGAGACGAACTCTGCGCGTCTTCTTTCACAGATAGACCATGGTGCGTGTTTTTCAGTGCTGCTGTGTGTGTGGTAAGGTGCAGAATGGATATTGTATAGCCAGGAAATTCTGGTATAGAAGCACAAAGAGGCTGTGAGTGGGAATTGTGGGATCCTTGTGACTTTTTATTTTAATTTTATGGATCTTTCTGCTGTGCTTAGAGTAGGCTCTGCTCTTCCCCTTTCTACGTTATTGATACTTTTGCTTATTATTTCCTTTTGCTCTCTTTCCTTTTGTACTTGGTGCTGTGTTTTCAGTGCTGACAAAGAGGGCTTTCTTAAAAGTCATCTGCAAATCCTTCTCTATCCTGTTTTCTGTATCCCTGATAGACTGTCAGCTGGGATTGCAGTTCTGCAAGGTTTTCCTCGGGGTGGGAAGGGATGGTGGTAGAATAAACACTAGATATAAACTGTAAGACAGCGAAAGATATAAATAGTGATAATTTATAAAGTGTTATTCAGGCTTGTGCTGATTAGATGCAAGTGTTTGCAAGGTTTAGCTCCTGGACTGATCTGGATTCCAGCCTGGAAACAGAAAACTCCTAAGCTAGCCTTAATTTGCAATGACTGGTTTCCAGTGCTCAGCTGCCAGGATTTCTGCGCAGCATCCATGCTGGAAGTTTTGAGTGATGCTGATATCTCTGTGCTTATCCTGCTTTCATTTTTTACTTCTAGATCTTTATCTATAATGTATGCTTGTCTGTTGAGTGAGAGTCTGCTCAGTGGAGACAGAGAGCTCTGGGCAGCGTCTCTAACCTGGGGAACGCCTCTCAGTGCCCGTACTCGGGATATCGCGATGTGCTGGGGAGCCGTTCAGGGCCAGGCAGGTGAGTGCACTGGCTGGCCTGGCTGGTCTTCTCTGTTTCTGCAATCTGGCCCCTCATTAGCCATCTATTTCCAAGTGTGTTGTATTTCACTGTGCCCTTTTCAGCTCGCCAGGTACAGCGGGCCATCTTAGGTGTGATAGCTTTAAAATAAAGCTTGGAAATGAGCTTCCTTTAGGAATAAATTCTGCGAGTCAAATGCTGCTCAGTGCTTTCAGAGGAAGGAGATGAGTTTATGAAAGGTGTTGGGTTATCATGCCCTGATAGCAAAGGCAGTATGGCTTAGTGGCTTGGATATTGCATCCATTCATATTTCCTCATTTCCTTTCACTCTCCAAACCGAAAAGACAAGATCTGAGATTCTTCTGTTTGTTCCTTGTGACTGGGAGCACAAAGGAGCAGGCTGCCCTGTGTTTTCCAGCAAAGGCAGGTGTAGCTGTTTGTAGTATCGGTACAGAATGGCAAGAATAATTTGTCTTTCATGCTGTATGCATATGGGGTCTTCTCTCTATTCATAAGAGAAATACAAGAGAGAACGAGTGGACAGACAGGACCGGAGCCAGAAAGCGTGCCATTTCTAGGCTTGTGCAGTTTGTTTTTCTGAACAATACCGTTATTACAGCCATTTCTGCAAAACTCCCTAGAGTAATTTGAAGAGATTGCGATTTAAAAATAATTACATGATTCTGGTCTTTATTTTCTACTTCAAAACGAGCTCCAGCAATTTTGGTTTGCTGCTTCTTCCTCAAAGCTGGCAACAGCGTGATCATAAAATGGAAATGCTCCTGTGCCTCCCCCCAACTCTCTTCTTCAAAATAGGCATTTGGACCTTTCATTGCTGCTGCACTTTAAACTCTCTAGGTGGTGTCTTCCTTCAGGTATGTAACTGAGAGGCAGAGCGTTCGTTTGCGTTCTGAGGCTTTCAGGATGCCACGTGCAGTTTTAACAAGCTGAGATGTTGACTTCCAGCGTTTGGAAGATTGTCACTTTTGTTAGGTCATTACTGGAAATAATTTAAATAATGAGATGTGGTTATCTGTATCTCTTAGCATCTCTTTGGGATGTCTTGCATGTTGGTAAAATTCTCTCCAAATACGTTCACATGCAGCTTGCTTCTTCGCAGAAAAAAAACCATTTTGTGCATCGTTTTTACTGCACTTTTCATTAGTGAGCTGTTGAGGCAGATCAGCCTCTCGGGGATGTTTCTGAGCCACGCGGAATGAGACACAAAGCTTTGGGAAGCTCATTATCAGCAAAGGGCCCACCCTTTTCTGTTCTGGCTTAGCTGTTTTCCTCAATCGGACCTCAGCCTGAGCACTTTTGTAAATGCAGCATCAGTCATGGTGCTGTCCCGGGGGAGATGGGGAATCCTTTCCGCACTTGATGCATGTCCCGCCTGGCGCAGTTCCACTCCATCAGGAACTGGCGGCGACCTGTCTCTGCCCACCCTCTGGCTGATGTTGGAGAGATCTGTTTTATTCTAGTGCTTGTTCCTTTGTACAAGCATTTTTTGTGAATCTACCAGCAGTGTCTGTGCACACCGTCACCCTCTGCACTGTACTAGGCTTGGGCTGTCACTTCAGTCCCTTTTCAGTCTGTGTAAGATGAATATTTGTATCTGCAACTACACTAGCTCATATCTGCAACTAGATGAGCTCTTCCTTAGAAGAAGATGGTGTTGGCTTCTCCTTGGAATTAAAATTGTTGCAGTTTTCCCTTTAGCTCTAAATTTGTAATACATTTTGAAAACCTATGATGGCATTCTGGAAGACTTAAGTTATTTTAAAGAAACCATCTAGGAGCATTTGAGGCAGTTTGGCTGCTCTCCTGTCCCAAACAGTGGTCAGTAAGATGGTGAGGTGGAGAGCTAGAAGGAACCTATAAGGATGACTTGCCTTGGTTGTGAACAGCCAAGCAGGTCGGCACTCTCCCCAGAGCCGGGTATGTGTCAGGCTGAAGATGCTGATTCCTCAGCAGCTGATTCCCTCTACAGTTGGTGTGGCTTTTCTCAAAATGCCCCGGGTCCCTTTGGGAGGAGGCTGGTTCTGTAGAAGTGGAAATGACGCTTATCACGTTGTTGTATTTATTCAGAGAGGATGTGCCACAGTTGTCAGACAGCGCTATGTACCTAATTGGGAATTCAACTTCCAGCTGGTAGATTGAGACTGAAAGGGAGAGCTGTGGGATGGAGATGGGCAGACACAAAATGCTGAGGCTCCTAATCTTTTACAATCTGTTTGTTTAATACAAAGTGGTCTGCTGAGATTGTTTTGCAGTGTAGAATAATCATTGCATGCTGACTAATGGGAGGCAGCAAGCTGTTAAAGAGCATCAATTAACCATACAGGAGGAGGTTATTGAATATTTTCACAAGTGTACAGGATGTGAAGAGTAAAGAATATTACTCAAAGGTAACCCTTAGAGAATTTTTAGCTGTTGAAATCTACAAACCGCAACAGGCGTATTTGTGGACATGCATATGGTTGCACAGCTTACCAGGAAGAGCAGTGCAAAAAAGAACTCGAGCTAGGTTTCCAAATCCAGATTGTGCTGATACGAAATAGTGCTTTGCTACACTTGTTCTCTTATTTCATATGCGGTATTTTGAAATTTCCCCTTTTAAATGTATCTAGTGTTGTCCCAGGAAATATTCGTCCTCTTTACAGAAGATAAAATGTGCAGTGCCCTTCCGATACTTCTTCATGGCCTCCTCTGGCCCCGTTCCAACAGGTCCATGTCCTTCCTGTGCTGGGGACCCCAGAGCTGGATGCAGCACTGCAGGGGGGGCTCACCAGAGTGGAGCAGAGGGAGAGAATGACCTTCCTCGACCTACTGGCCACACTGCTGGTGATGCAGCCCAGGACACGGCTGGCTTTTTGGGCTGTGAGTGCACATTGCCGGGTTGTGTTCAGCTTCTCATCAACCAACACTTCTGCTTCCCTGACTGCCTCACTGGGAGGCTGTTGTCCTTGTCCTTGCAGCTGCTCCTGCTCCAGCACAGTAATTCCTGTTCCTGTTGCTGGGAGTTAGAACTCAATGCACTTGGTGCTGAGAGGAGCGTGCTCTTCCATCATGTGCCTTGCACAATGGATAATAAAATTCTCCAATTTTGTCTAGTGGAGAGTCAGAAAACCCATGTTTCATTAGAAATCTTTTTATACAGCCCTAGTAGTATTCTTCCTGAGTTTAGTGCAAAAATAACATTTTGTGGGCTCTGTTCACTGAGTGATTTTGTTCTTTGTAAGTAACAGGAAATTTTTCCTGTCCTGGATTCCAGTGTTAAATCCACTTTGTGCAAACACCATTTTCCGTTTATTCATCGGCAGTGGGGAGACCAGATAACATTGAATTTATTTTTTCAGTTTTGTTTCTTCCAAAATGGTGTTAGAGCATTGGACCTCAGATATTATTTTAGCCAACAGCAAGAGATGTCCTGGGATTCCTTGGGGATTATGATAAAGAGAGACCCTTGGTTCTTGAACAAGGACAAAGACAGACTTCTCTCAGCTTCGATTCTCTATTCAAATGCCTGAATTGACAGAGATCTCCTTTAACAGATGGTTCTGCATCGATAAAGCCTTTAATGTGTTAGGAAAAATTCAGGGAAGTTTACTCCTTTTCTGATTTGATTGATTTTCTTAATCTTTTTTGAAGTGGGGGCAGGGGGAGAGTAACACATCAGAAGACTATGGAGAGGATTAATTACCTGAGTGCAAAATTCATGAAGGTATTCTGATGACAGATGTGGGATAAGTGAGCAAAGCTCTGGGGAGGTTGATGGTGGTGGGGAAATTTAGCTGTGACCGCAGCCCTTGTGCCTGCAGTGTGTTGCACTGTAAGAGAACATAGTCTGATCCCCTGTATGTCAGAAGCTTCTGAATTTGTTTCAGTAGTGAAACCCTCCCTACAGATCCATGGAAAAAATCCTTTTTTCTCCAGATAGGGCAGCTGGCTTGACCCTGAGCAGCTGTAGCTTGGCAGTGGCAAAAGCAGAGGGGGCTCTGCTACCTTAGGACTCTTGTCCTTGCAGCTGGAGCTGCTTTGAGCTCTGACTGATCTCTGGTGCTTTGGAGAGATACCAAAATATCCCTGGCTTCACAGCTGACTTATCAAAGCCCTAATAAGTGAGATACCAATATCTTAATGCAGATCTGCAGATTTAAAACCCCAAGGAGTTGTTCAGCTTCACCCATGGCCAGGGAAGGGAGGGTTTGCAGAGCAGCTTCAAGGCTGGAAGGGGTGTCGTTAGCACTGAGCTTAACCTGAGCTGAGCTTTGGCCAAAGGATTCATCCCCGGAGCAGCAATGAAGCATTTCATGGTTCATTATCCTCACAGTAGGAAACAGTGTCTTATTCTGAAGCTGAATATCCAACTCAAATTTTCATCCATTTGATCTGCTTATGGCTTTGTCAGCAAAGTCTGCTCTCTCACCACTGTCTTTTCCACTTTCTTTTAGGATGTAAAGCGAATTATATATCTGTCTCCATGAATGGAGTAGTCTGAGCTCTCGAAGCTTCATACTGTAAGGCTTTTTTTCTGAGTTATCGGGTGACCTGTCTTTGAATCCTTCTTTCCCTGTGTTTTTTGAAGCTTGAACTCCAGAACTGCACACGGGTTCCAGGAGAGCTCTGGGACTTGTGCAGGTTGCAGAGGCAGCATCGCTTTTCTGAAACTTTGCTGCTTTTTGGGTGAGCTGACTTGGCAGCATGTTGCCGTAGCAGAAAGAGAAAATACTGTTGGACCAAGAACTGTTTCCCTGAAGGCGTTAGTGGGGTACCTCTTGTGGATGTTTCCCCCCTACATTTTGAGATGAGTCACTGAATTCATGTTTTATCCTCTAGTAAAATTGGCAAGGCAATTACTGTCTTGCAAGTTCTTCAGATCAAATTGTTAGAGAACATTAAATCAAATGCTTTGGAGAAATCCCGGTCCGTACAACTGCTTTTATAATCCAGTCTGAGATTCTGCCACAAGAAAAGCTTTGTTTTATTGGGCCTGTCTTTAGTGAAAGTGTACTGCCTGCTGTTCGTTTTGGTCTCAGGCTCTGCTTTTTTGTCTCTGCTCCATTATTTTCCTTTTTGTGTTTATTAACACATCGTGAGAATTGAGGAATTTCTAGCTTACCGTTATCACCCCTACTTCTTAGTATTGCCAAGTCCAGAAAGCATTTGCAAACTGAATTAATACTGTTAGTCATCAGGCAATTAATCTGTTATGACAACATGGTGGCTTAAAGCAGAGCGGTGATGAAGGTCACTCTGCTGGGTCTCCGTCTTGGCTCTGAAGCCAAACCACCCACTCGTTGGTAAGAGGGAAGTGTGCAGGGCCCTGGTGTATCAGTCATCAGTGGAGGGTCTGGTAGGCTGTAAATCTGCAAACAAATTACTGCAAGCAGCTTTTTGGTCATGGAGGCTGCTACCTCTTTTTATTCCACTTTTTTTCTTCTCTCTACAGGTGAAAACAAGAGAGGAAGAACTACAGAAGGAGGGGTTCTCTGCCACTGCTAGAAAGATACAGGAAAGTGTTGAACTAAAACTGCACGATCTTACATACCTCTGTGCTCCAAAAAAAAAGAAAATGCATGGTTCAGGCAGACTGGTGTTCAGAAGCGAACATCCTGCCAGGAAAACAGGCTTTGGTAGGTCTGTATCCAAGGAGCCTGCTTCGTCTGTTAGTGCTGCAGAGGTGATCAGAGAACTGCAGATGAGAGAGGCCAGCCTGCAGAGAGAGCTGAAGCAGCTGCGGGAAGAGTGCAGGGAGAGGCTGGATGGAATTGCAGAAAGGTTGGATGGAGTGATTTGTATCTCCCCTTGAGGAGATAAAGCTGGACTCAGAGCAAAGGAATAGACTGACTTGATCAGAACACATTGTGCAGCTTGGCACGGGGGAGTGCGAGGTGAGGAACCAAATGTAATTTCTCATTTTTAAGCCCAGGAATCGTAACACGTTACTGCTTTGTGACTTGCACTGGGGCCATAGCCTTGGTGGTTCTCTCTGCAGCCCCTTTATTGCTGACCTTGCCAATTAAATTCTGCAGCAGGCCTTGGTGGGAGTGTGCGTAAATCTCTTTTATCTTTTGGATTTCTAGTTCTTCTGCCAAGCACTGGGCTCTGTTACAGTGCTCAGCTGCTAGACATAGCATGCTTTGAGGCTGTGCATTGAAGCACTAATTGCATTCAATATTTTCCAGCAAATGGAAGAGTTCATTAGTCAGAAAAATCCAGGTATTGGAGAACATGCAAAGTACTGAGGCTTAGAGAGATTGGAAATGTTCAAGAAAGTGGGCTGGTTTAATTCACCTGGTTTGCGTGTTTGTGGCAGCTGTAATGCAGTCCCCATAAGGAAAAAAAAAGCCTAATAATAAATAAAGCAGCACACAGATTTCATTTACTGATGTGATGCACTGGAAGTAATGGGTTCTTGAAGAGAACAAACTGGAAACCCGTTCCACCGAGTTATGAGTCGCAATGAAATAACTTATGGATCTGCTACAGGAAGCTTCTGTAAAATAGAAATACGACCTTAACTTCCAAGCTTGAGGAGTTTCCAGGCTCTGTCTCTGGAGGCATCTTCCCTTGGAACATGCAAATGTTTTTTACTTGGCATTCATTTTCCCACCCTTTTCTGTTTTACTTTCACTAAGGTATATTTTTATATTCTAGTTGTACACTTTCAGAAATAAATAAATTTTAAAACAACCAGTTTGCTTTTCATTTGTGAATTGCTATGAGCAATGGGCTTTCCTCCGTCTGGATTTCTGTCTGCTACCCCAGCTTGATGGTGTTGCTGATTACCAGCTGCTCTGGGCTCACCCAGAAGCTGAACATGAGGAACCGTTAAGGACCTCTTTCCCAGGCATCTGCATGATTGCTGCTCTGCAGGGAGACTGTGTGCAGGTGGGAGTGGGTGGAGAAGGCTCAGGTCTCCTGGTTTCTGCTGCACCAAGTGAACTTCGGATGCTTCCAGACTCTGCTCGTCTGCACCACTGGCATTGGTTCTCATGCAGTTTTTGCAGCAGTGAGCGGCAATGCAAAGGTCAGCGCAGAGCCGCACCCAAGGGTTTCACCCTGTTGAACACAACATTGCAGGTAAGCCAGGAGTACACAAGCGCAGTTTATTATGGGCCAAATTTCAGACAACCTTTCCTCTGTGGCTTCTCCGAGGACCAACCTTGAGCAAGACTGGTGGGAGGTGCAATTCTCAGCTAGACACCCCAGCTCCAGCCAGCCCTACCCAGGTGGGACAGTCCCCAGGAGCAGGGTACTGCATGTGGTGACCGAGGCTGTTGGTCACAGCCCGTGTGCCTGCTGTCAACTGGCACCAGTGGTGACAAACATGGTCCTGGAGCAGAAAACCTCGGTGGGCTAGTGAGATCCATCTTTGGGACTGGTGGTCCCAGGCTGCTGCTCCTGGAAGAATAGCCCTGGCCTTACAAAGCCAAGCCACATCGCTCTGCTTTCCAAACCACCTCTGGGTGCTGTGTACCAAGCTCTGAACTGTTCCAGGCTGGTATGACTTTGGGAGGATGTTGGCTCCAGGGCTGCTGATATTCAGTGCGCTGGAGGACTTATTCAGATGCAGGTTTCACAGAAAATTATTCATGAATGGGAAAGAAACAGTATATCCTAGAACTAACAAGAGTGGCAGCACCAGTCTCTCTCTGAGCATTTTATATCCTCCAGCTTTTATACGAGGGAATTTTCATACTTCGTTGCATTTAGGTTTAAAACATTGCCTTCAAAAGATCCTTTTTACTCCTGGGATTTTCAGCAGAGTGGGCAAATATTCTTGAGCGTGGAGAGAGCATCCAGATTCAAGTGCAGGTCTAGCTTATGCCTCGCTGTGGTTTATTGGGGTTGGCTTAATGCTGAATGCCACTCAAACTGGCAGTAGTCGCTCAGGAGATGACTTATTTCCTAGTATCAAAGTTTGTCACCGTGCAGCACCTACTGCAGCGTGCTTCAGGCTTCATCCAGGGATCCCGGTGCAGCAGAGACCGCCACTGGTAGTGCATTTCCTCTGCGTGACGCTGGGAATTATTCTTCTCTCTGGTGAAATGGGAAGATGACGGCACTCAGTGTCTGTAGGTGTATGTATATGTGTGTGTGATGTATAGCCGTACCCACAGTAGATTGCAGACAGCTGCATTGGCTGCACGGCACAAACCCTTGTACCGAGGTGCTGCACGGTGAGTGGGAAGCTGTCCGGAGAGCCCACGGGTGGGAGCTGCATCTGCTTGTCCTGGTGTGTGCAGCGAGAGGGGCAACAGCTGAAAGCGGCTTCGAAGATCGCCTTTCCAGTTGTGATGCTGCGCTGGCGCCGTGCACCTCAGACACCTCATGTGAAGAGCAGAGGCAAGTGTCATTTTTATTTTCTGGCACCAATTTCCTCTTACCTTTTGTTCTGGGTACCAAGCAGTTTGAGCTCTTGCCCTTGCCTCTCTTCTCAGCGCCCGCACACAGAGCACAAAGCAGGAGGCACCTTAAGAGCTTGGCGCTCTCATGCACTGGATTTTGGAGGGTGGCTTTCCTGTGAAGGCTGCCTTTAAAAACCAGAGCACCTGCACAGAAGTTGGACACAGAGGGACTCTCTTACCTTTTGTTCTGGGTACCAAGCAGTTTGAGCTCTTGCCCTTGCCTCTCTTCTCAGCGCCCGCACACAGAGCACAAAGCAGGAGGCACCTTAAGAGCTTGGCGCTCTCATGCACTGGATTTTGGAGGGTGGCTTTCCTGTGAAGGCTGCCTTTAAAAACCAGAGCACCTGCACAGAAGTTGGACACAGAGGGACTGAGCTGTGGTCATGGCTCGGTGGCTAGTCGCAGCTTTGGATTGTTTCTGGGGCTTCCCGATGCAGTTGAATACAGATGCTCTGCGGTCCTCGCGAACTCGGCGCGGCTGTCTCCCCAGTGCTGCTGGGAGATGCTGTATGCTGAACACTGCTTAAAAGCTTCCAAAAGTCATCACTGCATTAACCCCGGCTGCAGCGAGGGCAGGAAACTGAACTGGGTGACTGCTGTCACACTTGATGGGATATAACCCAGGAACAAATAGTTGTTTGTCACCTCATCCCGTCACTGGGGCATTGGAAGTGTTTTCCTCTCCTCCTTTAAGCTGACTTCTCTCACCTGCCGTCCTTGCCTGCTGGTTTCAGAGTTACCAGGGCTCGGCCCCGTGATGCTGTGGGAAGGGGGAACGGCTGCTCTGGGAGACGAGTGGCAACCGGCAGCTGGGTGGCTGGTTTGTCTCTGGCAGATGCTGTGACAGGCGGGAGGTGACTTAAGCAGTACATCACATCCAGGGGCTCAAGCATGCTCGGAAAATGTTAAGCATTACTTCACAGGAATTGGAGAGGGTTATGAACAAGCCACTACAGGCTGAAAAGCAAAGATCCAGGCTGGCAAGTGGTGTGTCCTTTGCCGTATCGCCAGGCTGGGAGGACTTTTCCCTGTAAAAGCAGGAATCTGCCCTAAAATTGTTGATGGAGTGGAACAGAGAAGGGTGGCTCTCGGCTGGAGGAGCTGGCGGAGGGTGAGTCACACGTTGTGTGCAGCTGATTGCTGACCTCGAAGGCTGGTGGTGGTGCTGCCCTGACTAACCCCGAAGAGGCAGCAGGGTTTGTTTGGTTTGGGTTTTTAAATTTTCTTTTTTGAAGATGCTGCAACAGCAGTTCTCCTCGTTGGCGTATCCTAAAGGCAGTCAGTTTATTTGGGGTTGGGTCCGGGGTTTCTAAGTGATCTCAGGAAGACGGGAGCATATCAGAGGCGATGGCCCATGCTGGGAAAGCAGGAAACCAGGGTTAGATCAGCACCTGCTGGCGATGCTGCATGTAGGTACCCCTGACAGGGTCAGGCAGTGAAGAGCTGTCCCAGGTGTTTGCCTGGTGACAGCTCCCAGCAAAACCTGTCTGAAGCCAACCCTCTGTGTGGGGCTGGGCGTGCGGGGCCTTTTGCTTCACACTCTGGTGATGCTTTGCTGGAGGTGGGCTGAGTTTCTGCTGCAGTGTTTGAACCGCACCCTGGTGATGGATTGCTTCCACGCACAACCTTGAGAGGAGCTTTTCCAGGACTTCTGCGTGTGTGGTTTGAGGTAGGGCAGCATGGAGGTGCTCACAGAAGAGCGTGGTTTAACCCGTTTCTCTGATGTTTTGGTGGTTGGTTTCCAAACATCTTGCGAGGAAAATGCAATTGGCCATAAATACTGAACTGGCTGGTAACGCCGGCTCGCACTGTGCAACTAGAAATACTCCTCCCTAAAAAACTGAGCATCAATCAGCTTGCAGTCAAAACAGGAGGTTTGCTTTGCAAAAGGCATCTGCAGTCCCTGCTCCTGACAGCGTTGCGCCTGCTGGTAAATAAGGGCTGCAACCTACGTTTAAAAATAAGAGCTGCTAGGAGGAATGATTTCCAGCCTGGAGTGTTTGGGGTTCCCTGGGGGATTCCTCCGCCAGCTCCTGTGGGAGGCTGAGCTGGCAGCAGTTGGTGTGAGCATGTGTGTATGGCAGCGTGGGGCACGCGGTGCACGCCTAGGGGGAGATAACACCAGCCTGATGCTTGACCTCCATCTCCTCTGACCCTCAGTCACTTGCAGCCTGAGCCTCGGCTCTTTCACCCTTTGCCAGCAGCTCGTGCGAAGCATCCTGCGGGTACTGCTGCTCCTGGACCGACAGCCCACATCCTGCCACCCAGTGTCCTAGAGCATCTGGGCTGGGAAGCTTCACTGCTGCAGGACCCCGTGGGTAGGGGTCTGTGCCTTGGGCAGCCCCCGGCAGCTGGGGGGGTGAGAGGGGCAGCG